>NC_048411.1:29357761-29378788 GCF_013103735.1 Etheostoma cragini | reverse complement strand
TGGTCAACTGTTGCTAACGTTGGTCAACTGTTGCTAACGTTGATCAACTGTTGCTAACGATGGTCAGCTGTTGCTAACGATGGTCAGCTGTTGCTAACGATGGTCAACTGTTGCTAACGATGGTCAACTGTTGCTAACGTTGGTCAACTATTGCTAACGTTGGTCAACTGTTGCTAACGTTGATCAACTGTTGCTAACGATGGTCAGCTGTTGCTAACGATGGTCAACTGTTGCTAACGTTGGTCAACTGTTGCTAACGTTGGTCAGCCTTTGCTGACGATGGTCAACTGTTGCTAACAATGGTCAACTGATGCTAACGTTGGTCAACTGTTGCTTACGTTGGTCAGCCTTTGCTGACGATGGTCAACTGTTGCTAACGATGGTCAACTGATGCTAACGTTGGTCAATTGTCGCTAACGTTGGTCAATTGTCGCTAACGTTGGTCAATTGTCGCTAACGTTGGTCAACTGTTGCTAACGTTGGTCAGTTGTCTCTAACGTTGGTCAATTGTTGCTATAGTTAGTCAACAGTTGCTAACGTTATCATTTAGACATGAACTTAACAACCAGTGGGGATTTTGGTTACTAATTGTCCCCTTGTGTATGCGTACTGGTCACAATATTATATTTTGTAGTGTAACACCCAACTAGTATTTCCTAGAAAGTAGGCTGGTAACTTTAGTGCTGGGTTTCGTTATAAATGTTTAAACATATGTTTGATATATGAGTTCAATTTTGGTTTTCTGAATGAAGCTTTTTTTTTTATACCAATTTTTTTAAATCCAGTTGAAAATTACGACAACACAGCACACATCTTTTTTTCAGCTACTTTACAACTATGTGAAGCAAACTTTAGTCAAGCCTTGGAAAATACAACGCACACTTGAGCAACACCTCTGTGCGTAGCGTAGTGTTTTTCCTGCGTACCCCTACTATGTGTATTGTTACGTTAGACAGGCCATGGTCTGGATTATTTGATCTTGGTACAAGCATGCTGTCTACAGTTAGAATACAAACCCACAGCCTTTTGTTTAGCTTGTTTTGCCAGAATTTGTTATTTAGAGTAGAGTAGAGCTGTGTTTGTGGTAACTGCGCGGTTGACGAGAGTGGACTGATCAGACACAACAGAGTGAAAATAAATCACTTCCCACATGTGTGTGCCTATAGACCGATGAGTTGTATTGATATGTGCTAGGCCTGCAGAATTTGGGGAAAAATATGAATCACATTTTTTTTTTACTAGAATTGATATCTTGATTCTCTGCCACGATGTTTTTTGACCATAACAAAACAAATTGGCAGTACCAAATATAGATTTTCGAATCAAAGTTAGTAAAAAATTAAATCGTGATTTACTTTCAGTTATGAGCGGTATCTGTCCCGTGTGTGTGTGTGTGTGTGTGTGTGTGTGTGTGTGTGTGTGTGTGTGTGTGTGTGTGTGTGTGTGTGTGTGTGTGTGTGTGTGTGTGTGTGTGTGTGTGTGTGTGTGTGTGTGTGTGTGTGTGTGTGTGTGTGTGTGTGTGTGTGTGTGTGTGTGTGTGTGTGTGTGTGTGTGTGTGTGTGTGTGTGTGTGTGTGTGTGTGTGTGTGTGTGTGTGGGCTTTAACGAAATGCAGTTAAGAATCCGTCTATCTTCCAAAATGTAAAGCTTGTATCCAAACAAACTGTCCTTGAAGCTGCAGGCCATCCAATTCTAACGACCTCATCCACGTTCTCGCAATCATTTGATATTTAGACATTAATTGAAAATCATTTTAGATGCCTATGATTTAATGTAGCCGTCCTAACAACACACTACTTTTCCTAGTTTCCCGTTTCACTCTCAACAACGCTGTCTTTGGGCAAAAAGTCATGTTGTAAGATGGCTAACAGTTAGCTATCTAGCCTGTTTATAGGTCTCGTAATGTTAGCCGTAGTTATGTATTTCTTACCTAGATTTTGGTGTCTGTGTTTCAAAGCCAACTCCCGTGGGGACGTTTTTGGTGGAGCTATTTGTTTAATAGTCGACTCGGAAGCCAACGTTTTGACAATAAACTACATCAACACAACAGTATGTGGAGTTGAACTGGAAGAGCCTAATGACCTCTGAACAGTTATACTTGTTGTTAAATTGCAATGTGAGCGGCAGCCAGTGGGGGGTGCGTTATGTCGGCAGGATCATTTAAAAGGAAAACGCGACTACATTGTGCGTCTTCCCTATTTCTGATAGCATGGCGGAGGAAATTTTGCCTCAATAAATTAAACAGAGTAAACACTGGTGTCAAACCACAACAGGAGTTATCTCAGGACCCTTTACAGATAGAGTAGGTCTAGACCCCACTCTATGATTTACAAAGGCTCTTTACAGGCTCTTGGGGGGGGGGGGGGGGGGGGGGGGGGGGGGGGCGGTCATCTGCCGCTTCCAGTTGGTACACACACACTGATACAGTTATACAGAAATATGATTCATTATAATTATAGCACTTGGCATGATGCGCCGGGGCACTTACACTACCAATAAGGATAATAAAACTATGACTAGAGATAATAGTTTTATGCAGAAACATGACAGGTAGGCATTTTGTGTTGTCTCTATTTCGTCAACTATGTTTTATGTTCGTGGGAAACAGTTCTCCGTCAGGTTTAGCCAGATGTGTCATCTGCTGTTCAGTCTGCATCCAGTGCTGTATGTAAGACCTCATAGGGCATGTTGCATCATCCTTCATAGTGCACTGTGTGTGGTATCAAACGTTTGCTTCGGTACTGAAGGAGTTAAAAAAATGTGTTTGTGTGTTGGAACTTTTGGGTTGTTTTGACTAAAGCTTGAGAAATGGCCGTTAAGACGGTAATAACCCATTTGATACATCATGGTCACATTTTAGAGTTTTGGGCTTTGCAGCGATGAAGCAGTCAACTTATGCCTTGTTCTTTTGTAGGGCTGCACAATATATCATTTTTATTATATCAACTGATGGAAGAAACATCGCAAAAAACACTACGAGATGTTTTGTTAGTTGAAAGAAAATATCAGTAAAAAACTGCACATTTAACTGGTTTTCTTTTTATAGTCGGGCCTTTGATTTTCAATTCGATGTTCAATTTGTTCAGTAAGATGTTTGAAAGGATTTACTTTAATTTGTTGCAAACTCAACAAGCCCTTTGTTGTATTTTAGCAGATTACTGAAAGCAGCAGAACTGAGTACGCTTTAATATGTTTAGTAATCGCACGCTATATTGTTATCGGGTTATTTAACGTTATTGCATATTTCCCTCATATTGTGCAGCGTTTATTTCTATTGACATGTTTTGAATTTCATTGTGTCACCCAGGATTCAGTTGATATATATATATATATATATATATATATATATATATATATATATATAATTTTTGTATCATTTATGGGAAGATTTGTCTTACCAGTTCTCAATTTTGTACTACTCCCCTTTAGGAGTTTAAATAGAGGTTTGAAAAGTTTCAGCGTTTGTTTCCCACTTCAGTTCAAGAGGAAATGCTGAGAAACTTACACATATTATAACCAATTCTTTGAATATGTCAGTGCCGTGTTTGGACATGAACTCCCTTCATAATACGTTACACATTCTTAGTGTAATTTTCAGGGAAGACAGTAATCAAGGAAGCAAGAGGGCGTCACTCATTTGAGTCAGACAGTCAATAGCTGGCAAGCAACGCTTTGACCGCAGCACGCACTGCCAAACACAAGGTCAAGAGTGGGGTGTTCGGCCCGTGAAAAGAGTCCTTTATGGGCTCTGCTGACTGATGCATTCCAGCAGGGCCTGCACACTTGCCTCTATGACGCGAGAGGTTTGACTTTGGGGTCATTATCATAACAATTCTACTTCCCGACATCTTCAACTAGCCTTCTGTGCTCCACGGAATATCCAATGTCCAATGATGCACTAGTCCCCAAATGGCATACACATTTGCAGTTGTAGTGAAAAGCCGTCGGTTCTTCCCGGATAGAGAAGACTGTCACGTCTTTGTTCTTGCCTACGTGCTTACTTGATGGCGGTGACGTATTGCCCATTTCAGCAAAGATCAGATAGCTTTGTGAATGCAAGTCGACCAGCCGTCTGATGATGAAAGCAAATTTGTAGGGCTGCAACTAACCCGTTGTCTTCATTCTCTGTTATTCGACTATTTGTTTGGTCTATAAAATCTCAGAAAATGGTAATCAGTGTTTCCCAAAGCCCAAGATTACATCCTCCAGTGACACAACTCAAGGATGTTCAGTTTACTGTCACACAGGAGAGAGGAAAATATTCACATTTAAAAAGCTAGAATCAGAGAATCTTTAAGTTTTTACATAATAGTTGGGGATCTATTTTATAGTTGACAACTTTGCAGCTCTACAAATGTGTGACAACGCTTTTTTTTAATCTGGGCTTGAAAATGAGCAATGACACCTCTAAATAGGCCATGCTGTTGCTGAATCTTTCTTCATTTCAGATCAGCAATGGTCAGTTTACAAGATTTTCATCAGATTTTTAGAGGCCATAGTCACGCTCATCCCGCTTGTCATTTCCGGGTTAGCACTCCACCAATCAGATCGGTCATTGAGTCCGACTGCCCGCCTTCCGATTCAACATGTCAAATTGGCCCAGATGTAAGCCGACGGCTCCTCTGATGGACGACGGCACAGAACACACCGAACAGACTCGAGTCACTGACCTCGCCAGACTGTCTGACGGCCGATAATCGGGTTTGTGTGGCAGCGCCTCTAATCCATCCAATTTACGCATCTCTTCAGTTATTGGAGTTATTTACTTGTGTGAGTAAATGTTAATCGGTATCTTTAAATTCAAGTACTGTAACATGTACACATACCATATGACTGTAGATTGTTGATTTTATGTTATTTATATGTTATTATAGTATTAGGCACTAAATACCAAGGCAATATTCAGCTAAACCACCCCCGCCTGCCTTCACTAGGCTTAGATTTGTTTTCAGAAGAATTTCAGCTGGTGTAACACACAAGTTTTCAGTCTTCAGCTGTCTTGTGGTCGGACCTCTGCCATGTTAGACACTAGTTCTGGGTTCACAGGACCCGACTAACCAGTGTTTCTAAATGTGACAGCCCCTACAGAAATATGGCTGTGTGAAGAAACATTAGAAATGATTCTCACAGTGACTACCATCCTCCCTCTTTCTCCTTCTCTCCCTCTGGTTGCCTGCTACTTTTTCCCTCTCCCTTCCCTGAAGCACACTTCACTTTGTGTGTTTGCCAGTTCTCATGAGCAGTTGAAGAGAGTGACCACTTTCCTTTGGCCCTTTGTACAAGTGCATATACTCTGAATCTACAACATTAAGGACTCGCTTCAGTTTTTTCCGAAGCAAATCATATATCCTTTGGTGCATTAAAGGGAAAATCCACCATAATACAATTACACTTGGATGGACTCTCTGCATGTCATCTAGAAACAAATCCTGTCATTGTCCAATCTGCCAAAACTGAGCAAAAGAGAACATTGAAGCTAACATTTAAATGTTTGTGCATTGGTGGCTGGTTGGATCACTATATGTTTATGCTTAATTCTTCCATTGAGTTTTTGCTGAGGATGTCATCATTTTCTCCCAGACACACCCTCCAAATCGGCGCAAACATCAAAAGCTGTTGCCAAGCGTTGTGCAATATTAGTAGAAAACCCATTCATTCATTCATTCAGTCATTCCTTCATTTATCCCGTGCAACCCGAAAAAACAAACTAATGCAAAATTGCACAATCAACTTGAATGCATCACTAGTGCTATCCATTTAAAAGGGAATGTAAAACACTAAATCAACATGGTGACAGTATAATTGTTAGTTTTTTTTTTTTTAATACAACCACATTGTCTGTGTTTTAGGACTATGCAACCACTCTGGGAGGTCCCAGGTCCTTCACTTGCATCTACATTTCCTTCACTTGCTTCCCTCCCTCGCATTTTAGTCCGTCCTAACAAGGAAGCATGGGAGCAATGCGAGGAAGTCATGCGAGGAGAGAGGAAACAAGTTTTTTTAGAGGGATGAGACGTCCTTTTTATGAAGCTTCGCATGAATCTGTCGGCTGTTAGGTTAGGGTAGAGTTAGCAACAGCTTTCAGTTGCATGGCTTCCGGGAGGGTTGCTCCCTCTATCCTCGCTCATAGCTCCTCAGAGATCCCTCCTCTATCCTAGCTCCTCGGGGCAGGAACAGAAACCTTGAGTCGGCCTTCATGAAGAAGGGCCAGAGCAACTCCCGGTTCAAGCGAGGCGATATCAAATAACAGACTTGGGATCCACCCTGTATGTTCTCTTTTTTATGTGATCAAATTTTTACTGGGACATAAGAACGTGTCCAAGGGCATGTATGTTCTCTTTTAACGTATGCGTTACGTTATGTTTATAACTGACATTTAAGGTATGAAGTTGTTAATTGCTAAAAAATCAAAATATACTGCATTGCACGTATTTGTTAATAAAGTTTTATTTATTCAGGATCTCTCAATGAGATCAAGATCTCTTTTACAAAGTAGACGTGAGACAAATGAAATATACGCAACCTCACAAGACATTCAGTCACACAAAGCAATCATCAGACACACTTATTAAAACAATCACAAATATGAATATCAAGAAACCCTTTAATGTCCCTCAGAGGAGGTTTGTTCTAGTAGCAATATTTATTATAATATAAAAACTGCCTTTCATCTGTAGTGTATGTATGTAACTGTAGTTGTACTTCCTGCCTGAATAACAGATTCATTATTCATAAATGTTAGAAGATGATGTGGAGAAAGGTCTCAGAAATCATAAGTGCATTTGCCAAACATGCAATACACTGCATTAGTAAGAGGAACAGTGGTCACTGAAAGGTTAATGTGATATGAAATGAACACAATAAACTCTTGTCAAGGGAGGCTTTTAATTGGTTGCTACGTGTCTGTGTTTGACCAGGCTGAATTGATTATCAAGTCATTTTTTTCCAGACTTAAATCTCATAGTGAAAATGGATCTTGCAAGATGTAGTCTGTGTGAGACTGGTTCTCCTTGTAGAGAGGCCAAGTCCCTCCCCTTCCAGTGGATCTCATGGGACCTTAATTTGGGGAAAATAAGTACGGTAATGAACGGGGAGAGACAAATTAATGTTTGATTACGTTTGAATTTAAGCTTGAATCACACCTAATGATATTTGTCAGTTTAAAAGATAATTTTGCAGATGAAAAAGGTGTGTTTGTTGTAGTACCACTGAGTTTTGGGTGAAACCGCTCAGTGACGTACATATCTCGTCTCACACAAAATATGTCACGTAGCTTAATTCTCAGCTAGCTTAGCTCTGTTCCACAACACATGTAACGTTCTCTTACCTGATGTGTTTTATCCAGCGTCTTTTTATCACCCGGGAAGCTAAGGAATGAGCAAAATCCAATACCCGTTTGAGTAACGTGACATCTCCGTACCGAGCAATCAGACACTCAGCGAGACGTAACTCGTGACTTTGAAATTTGAGCATTTTATGCTTTTATTTATACAGAACAGCTGAAGACATGAAAGGGGGTATGACATGTAGCTAAGGGCCGCAGGTTGGAGTCAAACCCACGTCCGCTGCATACAGTAAAACTCACATATCGCTGCCACTCTAGTACATGCACACTCTCCTTATTGTGACGTTCTAGTGAGATAGTAATCAGAGAAAGGTGAGTCACATACGATGGTGGTGAGTAATTTCTATGGTTATTTTCCATGTTGGCTCACCCGAATGATGACGCAATGGGTGAAACTTCTTCCCTGAGCCAAAAGCAACAAAATATGTTTAGGAACCCTTAATTATCTAATGAATAAAGGATTCATTCAAAACTTCAAGTAAGCTAGTCAGGACAATTGGTACCAACCTAAAGCAGACAGATCCGGAAAACCAAAGAAAATCTTGATATCCGAGCCGCTAGTGAAACATGTTTTTTGTGACTAGATTAATCCTGTTATTTGACCATGTTGAGTTTTGTGATTGAGCTGTCATCAAAAGGATCTTTCCCACACATCAGTAGCCTTCCTTCGTTGCACAAGGAGGCCCTACATCACACCCTCTCGTTTCCATCTCATTAGTCTACACACCTTTCTTTTGACGCAGCTGCTGCCTCACCCTGCCTGTCAGCAGCAACTGTCCATCATATAGCTTAGATTTCAGGCTATTAGTGCCACATCAATGACAACCTACAGCCAAGCACATTGGCAACGCAGTTTTTTCCTTTCTGCCGTATACATTCCCCAAGCACTCTGATGCATGGCAGCAACTTATTAAGGCGATAGCAAGGTTTTGATATTCGGATAAAAGATTGTGTTTTAACTAAGAAGAAACGCGGTCTTTTTTAAACCAAAACTAAAGTCAGGGTGTCAGTGTGTTTGTCTTTCAAGAGTGAAGAAAAGTTTGGATTTTGTTCTCAAAATGAGGTGCAACTGAGAGGCAGTTGCACTAAACCTCAAGACATTTTTAGTTTTTTGGATTAATTTGTTCATTGCTCTCAAGTTTTGTTTTAAAAGCAAGGGCATCGTCCTGGCTGTACCCTTTTGAGTCCCACTATATTAGGGTGTCTGGGCTTACTATTTGTCTGGTGTGGCCTACGATATAGCGTGTGAATCTGTGTTCGACTGCCAGCCGTTTTCATGCAGTAGAGCCGCACTAAGAAGAGGGGACAACCACTTCTGCTTAGTGATATATCCGCCTGCAATGGGAGCCAGATGTGTATAGGGATGACATGTAGTTAATGGATCTGGCTTTGACTGCACACTCCACAGAAGCAAGAATTAACAGCTTCAGATTGTTGGTGTCAGGGATCTGGAAGAGGCGCTTGTTCACCTTGTGGACCTGTACCAGCCTCTAGTCACCCATCATGCAACTGATGACACTCTAGGCATTCAGTAATTTCACCTTTTAGGTGGTCATTTTCCAGTTGCTTATGTCTGTCACCTGTCTTCTTTTTTGTGATTTCAGGATTCCCTTCAAGATTGGACAACCAAAGAAGCAGATTGTCTCTAAAACCGTAAGTCCAAAGTTCACTCAATTCACTCATCCATCAAAAAGATTTAGTGTATACATTTCTACTGCAAAAGTCTATATAAATGAAAACAAAAAAACTTGCTTTAAGGCGGTGATTTTGTGAAGGTTTAGCTGTAGTTGTTAAGCTTCAGAATTGGTATATACAACGTGAATAGTAGTCTAAATAATGTCATCAGAGTGCCTCACCCGAAGGAATGATGTGTGAGCCATGCAAGGGGGCAGAGGTGGTTACCTTGAAGTGACAGTGAGTGGGTGATGTCCTTGCTGTAGAAAACCACTTCCACTGTAATGGGGCTGTGGCCCGTCAGTCACTGTAAGACTGGGTTTCCAGCTTCCTGTGCCATCCTGGGCAAAAATCAGGGAGTGGGTTAGAGGCAGCCCGGTTAGAGTATCCTCTGGTGACGAAGTGTCAACTGCCCTCCTCGTTGTTTTGGCCACTGTTTACATCCCGGAGCCCACAGAACCGCAAGACAGGAACCCATGCTGCCTCTGTAACCTGCTAGACATGTTTTAGAGACATGGTTGGACAAGACGCCCTCGTTGACCCTGGGAACTCAAGCATTTAACTTGCATTTCAACAGCTCGACCCCACTTGAGTTATTATTCCTTAGCTGTGGGCTTCCTCCCCCCCCCCCCCCCCCCCCCCAAAAAAAAGTCCCTGTTACTGATAAACTAACTGGTAAAGGGGCGAGTGACAAGCCTTGAGACTCAACAACTTCTGTACCTAATTAATTCAGACTACAAAGAAGCACTGGCTGTTGCTCGTATCGATTACAACTCAAACCATGTCATGTGGTCACTTGTTAATTTGTTATCACTCTAATTAACCTAAACTTCATTCTTCAGATGATGCGAAAATGTTAACAGGAAATCTGTCCCCAACTTTGTTCTTGACGTAGTACTTGTAGTCGACATGTAGTCGCAGACTGTGTGTGATGTATGTTTACAATCATCGTGTGTTTAGACCTCGTGATTATTCAGTTGAAACACACTTTAAATACCAAAATGACAGAATTTGACATGAAATGTGTTGGTTTTTCTTTTAGGTTGAAAGAGACTTTGAGAGAGAATATGACAAGCTTCAAAAGTAAGTCTGCATTTTAAACCAAGGTTTAATATTAAGGTTAGACGACCAAAGAGGTTTCTTATAGGTGGAGTTCAAATGTTTGTAGAGTTTGCAGTTGTAAAACAGGGTCATAATCAACTCAAAACCCACTGTGTGTTTTATGTGCTTGAGGTCCAATGTATGTTAAAAATGGTTTGAGACCTTCAACTTGGTAAAATGTCATTTCTCCTACACCGCATCTGTGACCACATTGTTCTTTAACTGGGTCATTGCTATTAATTCTCCTTGCGCCAATGTGAACAATTCAGTGTCTTATGATCTTCAATGAGCATGTTAAGTCAACTGCAATCATTCATTAGTCTGCGAAATTAGAAGTTAGAAATATGTAGGGCTGGAAAGATTCGTCAACGTCATCGATTACAATTATAAATAATTTGCGTTGCGTCAAAATAACATGGCTGCCTCTGGCAACAGCACAAGTATGGAGTCCTTGCAACAACACGTTGTGATAAATGCTCGCACGAGGTCTTCTAAAATGTGGGAGTATTTTACTCTTAATGCCAACATCAACGTGGTGGTCTGTAGACTTTGTAAAATGATTGCTGAGTCAGGATACCAGCAGCAAAACAAGTTCTGCTCACCTATGCCTCTCCAGCCTCTCCCGTAGCTCACCCGTATACAGGAAGTCCTGCACTGACTCGGGTGTGAGGTAAACCGTGCTGCATCTCTCCCATCTGGAGCACTGCCTTCCATAATTGAGCAACCCTCAAGCCCCCCCACCCCACCCCCACCCGATTTGATTTGATTTGATTTGATTTAGGAGAGGATCAATTAACAGTTAGGTCTTCCTGAAAGAATTTACGCTACGAATCTTTGTCCCACACAATCTGACAATCCCTGCGGCGTTTAGGCACTTTTTTTTTCTCAACATTGAACTGTGAAAAGACCGACGTTTGAGCTATGGTGAAGTCTGACATTGGGAAAGAGCTTTTCTTCCATTTGTTCCCATCAACCTCTGATGAATTTAGATTAAAGCTAGAAGTTATAATTTAATGACATTTCCTGTAAATGCACCTTTAGCGTTCATAAATAATAATAGTATTTTATTAACATGATGACATTCTCAGGGGTTTGTAAAAGTAAATAAAAAAGCCTTAACTACAAATATATACACTACCGGTCAAAAGTTTGCGGTCACTCACAAAATTCCATTGGACTCCATTATAGACAGAATCCCAGCTGAGATCAGTTGCCTTGTTTGTTTTAACCAGGGCAGCAGGCTCCAGATTACATTATGTGCTTACATCATTGCAAAAGGGTTGTTTAATGTTTTCTTAGTTAGATTTTTAAAATAATATCAGATTAGTAAACAAAATGAGCATTTGGAACATTGGATGAATGGTTGCTGATAATGGGAAATGTAGATATTGCATTAAATATCAGCCCCCCCCCACTCAGATCAGCTGGTATCCTGTCTATAATGGAGTGGAATGGAAATTTGTAAGTGACCCCAAACTTTTGACCGGTAGTGTATATATACACACACACACACACACACACACACACACACACACACACACACACACACACATAAATAACTGTTGGCTGCTATTCATTAACCAGCCTTCTTCAAGTTGAACCACATCGTCAGGATTTCAGTGTTTCTATGAAACAAAAAAGAAAGGGGGGTCGAGTAATACAGCACCCAAGACCTTGGAGCTCAGTACATTGAGCCCCCCCGCCCCCCAAGGGCCCTGCAGAATGAGTGGGAGCACCATTTTCCTCTCAGGTTTTGTTGAGTAGGAGGGCCCATTATCAGGAAGGTGTGGTGCCAATAGACCTTATAGATGAGTCAGAGCAGCAGGCATGTACAAACTTTTAGCTTCTCCGCCCTAGAGATCCATATCAACACACTGTGGGGCATCTGGGACTTAAGAATACTTGGTAGGCTTCACCATGGATTCTGTCTGCCTGACAAAAATATTTAGGTGTAATTCGACTTGGTATTTTGTTGAATTTATGATATTGAATCTCAATCAATCTTTTTTAGTTCAGGGCACCCTAAACTGGCCCAGGATGCATTTTTATTTCTTATAAAAGTATATGAAATCAATGACAAAATAGTCTTACATTCTTCCATTGTGTAACTTAAGGTTCAAATTATAACATAACTTGAACGTATTCACGACACTTGAATTTTTCCTGCAAAGTCTATAAATAAACCGCTGGTTTCCAGAGCCAAGCAGACGTCAACGTGAGTTTCCAAAGTGTACCTTATGAATGTAAATGGACTGTTTTTATACATAGCACTTTTCTAGTCTAGTTCCAATGAAAGCACGTTTACATAGGATAGGGAACCACTGACCATTCACACACCGTCGTACACTGTGGTCGGGGCGGCTGTACAAGGTGCCACCTGCTCCTCTGATAAACATTCAGAAATTTCAACACCGATGGCACGGCATCGGGGGTAATTCGGGGCTAAGTGTCTTGCCCAAGGACACTAAGGGCCAGGAATCAAACCACCATCTTTCCTAATACCGTTCAGAAAATGTTGCGGGAAGAGTCTTAAGCCAGGACGACAGGGAGAAGTAAAAGACTTAAAGGGTAACTACTGTTTTTTCAACCTTGGCCCGATTTTCCTGTTTTTGTGTCTGACTGATATGAAAAACAAACTTCACTTAAAGTATTGCCTTTTTAAATCAAGTCTGGTGGGTTTAGCACTAGCGACTTCAGAACTGTTTCTGGTTAAAGAGAAAGGTCTCAAAGAGGTTTTAAAGGTCTTTCTCTGAAGGGATCCTTTCCACAATGTTGTCTGACACTTTGTTGTCAGACAACATTGTGTAGGACAACATTGTCAGACACAATGTTGTCAGACACAATCTTAATCTGAGCCTGTCAGCGGCAGAACAGTCACTTTTTTGAAGGTAAGTACAAACTGGACAATTTCCCAATTAACTTACATTGCAGTTTGTTTCATCGCTGCCAACTCCAGCGATCTCACTTAATACTGGACCAATGTCAAGATTGTTGTTCCCATCAGACACTTAGACACAAAATCATAGGAAAATAGGGTTGAAAAAAACTATAGTTACCCCTTAAGACCACAAGTTGAGTGAGTTGCCTTTTACAAATATTTGAACTTGAAGGGATACACAGATTTACAGCGGCGCTTTGGTCCCACGTGAATGTGAGTGAAAATTCCCAGCCGTCAGGATAAAAATGTGTCAATCAAACTAAAGTATGTGTGTAAGACAGGCCAGCAGAGACAGGTAGGCCAATCAGGCTTGTCTTTCCACCCATTGATCTTATGGGACGTTTTACTGTGCTTTGTGTGGGATACATTGCGTCTACGTTAGCCAATTATGTTTGTACTTAAACGCATACCGTATGTAGACATTTCTGAGAACCCTTACATTTGTAAAAACTAATGAGAGCAAAATATGAAGTCAGCTAAATGTTGTACAAAGAAAATGAAACATATTTGTAACAGATTCACTTTTTAAGAATTTTACTAAATGACAGAACCATTAATACAATTTATCTGCAATTGGCAAATATCCCCCAAACTATTTGCCCAGATTATTTGTCTAGCTCCGGACACACACACACACACACACACACACACACACACACACACACACACACACACACACACACACACACACACACACACACACACACACACACACACACACACACAAAACAAAAACACAATCACTACATGACAGCCTCACTTCATTTAGCAGCTTGAATGCTAATTGGCTGAACTGTATTGCCTGACCTCGTTTGGGTGGGAATGGCAGTAACCAGGTATTTACCAGAAAGGAATCTGGTGTAAATGGTCAAGCGTGCTTAGATGCCTGTTCATCATCTAGCGTCATGCTAAGGGTTTTGTGTTTGTAAAGCCCCATAAACTGCAGTAGTGTCTTACCAGTTGTCAAAAGGCTATGTGGCTAGATGATTGGCTGCACAGGGGGCAAGGAGCAGCAGCTGCTCTGTTAGCACCTTTTAGAAAGAGACGCCAGGCTCTCCTGGCGCTCATCCAGACTGGCTCTCCTACTATAAGTGGTGCTGACGGAGTAGGAAACACGCAACGGTGTTGTGCAACACATTTTTACAGTAGGAGGTACTACTAAACATGAATATCATATGCACAGACACGCACTACAAGGACACATGTTGAGTGTGCAGGCATTAGATTCATGGCGTTCCAGTTTGTTTACATAGTGAGAAGCTTTCACCCACCGTCCCGCTACCCGATCTCCATGACTGGGAGTAGTGATGCAACAACTCAATCAACTCGACTCACAATTCGATGCGACGAAATAATGTTCTCAGGGTTCTGACTGACAGATATTACTATATTTCTATAAACTGTGCAAACAAACAAAAACCTGGGTGGCTTGTGGCTCGGAGGTGGACTGGTCGCCCCGAAACCACATGGTTGGTGGATCAATCCCAGGCTTTTCCGGCCACATGTTGAAGTGTCCCTGAGCAAGACACTGCACCTCAAGTTGCTCCCCGGACGCTGTATATACAGCTGTCCACTGCTCCTAATACTCCTAATATTTCACTACAATCTACTAAGTTTGTGACAAATAAGGAACAAAGTTTTGTAAGTGTGTAAAACAACAGGTTTGTGTTGTATTTTATCCTAAATAAAACAAAAGTAAAAAACCCACATCAAATAAAGTTAAAAAGAAATAGAAAAAAATCTCTTAAATTAAATAAACTATGAACACGTAGTGAAATCAAAAGAAGAATATGACTTAGGCCGTTTAAAACTCTTTATTGAATATTTTTTTGCATCTCAACCGGTTGTAATCTTGACACGGTTGAATAAATGTTTAACATTACATTACATACATTGTTACATCCATAACTCGCGGTGTTTTGCTGCAATACTGTTATTTGTCTAATTTCATATAAGTCCCCTTTCAATACTTTCAAGTGTTACCTGTGTAAGCCAGTTTACAAGACTACTTTAGTTTGAGTTCATTTTGCATGATGCCGTCCATTGACTCCGCTGACATTCAGAATTGCATTTAAAACGTTGTCGCGTAACGTAGTATGACATCCCAGCTGATTGTACTTGCTGCCATCACATAGACAGACATGACAAAAACTGACCACATAGCAGTATTTCCAGATGTTTTTGTTTTTTCAACCATGTCAGAAGCAGTTTTTTAGCTGCAGGTGGGACTCAAAACTCAACTGTAATATAATAGTTGCCTGGAAATAGTCCTGTTCTGGTCAGCTCCTAAATCCTCTTTAAATGTTGTTAACCAAACAGAAATAAATATATTCTACTATACTACTAAATGTACTGACTGTGCAACCCTATGTTACAGAAACAGGAAACAGTCAGTTATTATCAGATACTGTTTAAATCCTGTTGAGGTATTGCTAATAATATCGACTCTGATGTGAGGAGCTTTTCCTGCAATTAGAAATGTCTATTTCTAAATATCTGGAATGTAAGAGTTTACATTGATTGCTTTAGAGAGAGGCTGATATGGCTTATGAGACCCAGTTACATCTTATTGGCGAGAAATACAAGAAGTTACTGTGGAGATTGTTCTGACAGAATGTTTTTTCCCCTGTGGTGTCAACAATAAGAGATGAAGTTACATCATTTACTGCAAATGACATTTTTGGAACAACCTCCATCTGGTCTGTGGCGATTCAGTGCAAAATCCTAAAACACGTCAAGACAAACAAAAGCTTTTAGAGGACGAGTTATGATGGGAAATAATAAATGATATTTACTTTAGTGAGTGATATATTTAGTGAGTCTTTATTGTATTTATGTGCAATGCGTCACCATTTTTGTTCTAAAGGCACATTTCTCCTATAGGACAATAAAGGTTTATCTCATCTTATCTTCTCTTATCAGCTGTCCAACTCAAGGCCCGCTGGCCAAATCCGGCCCATTGCAAATTTTGATCTGGCTAGCAAATCAATTTAGGTTTAGCATGAATGCCTAGATGTGCGCCAAACCAAAAAGACGAGAAAATGTTTGCAAACTGCAAACATGCATCACTCAAAGCCGAATTTAGCAGATTTACTGACTTTATGACTCAGAAATTCCCACACAACCAACAACTTTGCATATTCAGGCCTACTTTTGAAAATGTAATCGGATTGCATTGTTTTGCTAAATAATATGACTAAGGGACTTTTTTCCCCAAAAATTTTTTTAGGGGGGTGGGGGGTGGCTTTATGTGGACATAATTGTATGTTAAAAAATGCCTTATGAGAGATGCAGTAATAAACTCAAATGTATTATTCCTTTTCTAAGTAAATGACAACATGTCCATAAACTACATGTCTGGCCCCTGATGCTATTCTCATTTTTTACAGTGTGGCCCTTTGTGAAATTGAGTTTGACGCCCCTGCCCCAAACCCACAGTTTACTTTCCCTTTGTTAACGCAACAAACAAATGAATAATTAAAATTCACATACGGGTACAGATCACATCTATAATCAATCTGACATGGGCTAATACCACAAATGTTTCTGCTGCTGTTGTTCATATGCTATTTTGTGAGGAAAAAATCTGTTATGATGGTACCGGATGTGATTCAAAAGATTAACAAATTAGAGAGTAAGAAGTTATTTTGCCTAAAAACTCGTTGGATAATGCTGCATAAGCTGTTTGTTTAATTTGATGTTGCCCCTTTTAAAGTTCAACATTTCCGGTACCTTCTTTCTTGTAATTTTTTTTAATGAAATGGAGCCATGTGAGCAAACTCATTGTGTAAAGTTTAGACCTAATAAAAGCTTCAGTGATTTAATTAAAAAATAATAAATTTCCGGCCTATTATTGTTTTGAAGCCATTCTCCTGAGGTGTAGCAGATCTAACAGCAAGTATCGAGAACCAATAATTAACCAATTATTGGAAATAATTAACCTTGTTTGTTTCCCAGCTGCTAAACAAAAAAAATATATTTGGAGGCACCAAACCGCCATTTGTGTGTTTTTTGTTTTGGCCGAATGTGGGTTACCAATGTCCTTACATTACATCAGTGGCCATAGTGCCCCCAAACCAGAAATCCTATGGGATTACACAGCTATTGTCTTCCTTGTTAATATAATCCCTCAAAGCAGAGATGGAAATGAAACCAACATGTTCCCTTTATCATCAAACCAGGCGAAGTGATGTGACAGCAGTCTCAGGGGAGATTCTAAACCCCTCGTTTGCCTTAATTGATATAATGAATGGCGTGTGTTTTGCAGCCTCCATAGTCTGGTAATTGCCATTTTTAACACCCATCAACGGAATATGTGCAGTGGAATGATTGAAGACATTAATGCTTTTGAGGGGAAATGTATTTGACAGACACAAGAAGGATTCCCTGTATTATTAATTAGCTAACGGATATTATAATAACATTTTATGTGGAATCAATGAAATATGTAATTCCTTCTTGAAGCATGTTTTTTATGTACTCATTTCCTTTTCTATGTTTTTGGGTTGGATGTTATCATTGTCCATTTCAACACATCTTCACAGGATAAAATAGATTTTTAAATATACTGTTTAAAGATTAAGTATGATATATGTTGAGTATGTGTGTAGGGATTAATTATGATATATGTGTAGGGAAGGGGTACCATTTTGTGTCACATTTGTCATTTTTTTCCTGTTTGGTCTCCAACTCACCCGTTGTTGACTGTATTCCTAGACCAGAAGCTGGCTGATAATCATTCCTTCTTGTCTTACAGGCTGGAGGATCAGACGAAAAAGCTTCACAAGGACATGAAGAAAAGCACCGAGGCTGATTTAGGTGTGTTCTGCCACCAATGCGTGTTACCGCCTAGTGATCTCCACTTGTTCACCCACATAACTTGATGTTGCTTGGCAGGTTTTTCTCGGCTAGAAAGACGCTTTGGCTGTCTTGGTTTGTTTGGAAGTACATCAGTTCAACGACTTGACAAATGAGACGAGAGTGCGGGCCTTCGCCTTAATCTTTTATAGGATTTCCCAGGCTATCAAAGTGTGCGTGTGATTTATCAGTGTAGGGCTCAATTTGTCTACCCTCTCTGCCTTCATTTATTCAAGCATTTGTCGGCCACAGAAACCATGTTTACTTGACTTTTTTATTTGTTTATTTGTTGTTGGTTTTGGAGTTGTGTATTTGGGAGGCAGCAGTAGACATGGCCTGTGGTAAGTAGTCAGTTGTGGGGGTGGAGGAGCGGGGACGGATGGAGGAGTGAGAGGCTTCTTCATTTCCTCTCCTTTGTGCTCTGGAATATGGATGTCTGCATCATCAAAGTGTCATAGCTGTCAGGCCCTCATTATCGTTAATGGATTCCATCTGTTGCACAGGTCCCGTTTTCCACTAACTGCTGCTAAACAAAGAACTGGACCTACTCTGCATGTCAGCACTACATTTAATACACTGCTTTCTGTATTAACTGTCATTTATCAAGTCAAGGGTGGTGATATGCAGAGCTCTATTAAACTCACTTCCAATTAGCTGGCAAGGGATGATAATATCTTTTTAAGGCTTGCTCCTGTTCACAGTTTGGATTAACAATAACTTTGGATTTGACTAAGTAACAGAAGGCAAAGAACGTTGTGGGGGTAAATGTGATTTTCGTACTGGGGGGGTTGTTCATGTTGTTTAGCCCTAGGGCATTTACAAAGGACTTGAGCATCACTTATATGCACTTTACTAATGCTCATAATTAAATCACTACCCTCGGGTAACCTTTTGGTTTTCGTGACCCTGTAATAAACACGTCTCTCAGTCATAACAGGAAAGTCCAAATCAAGCACGTTGTTACCTGTCAAATGGAGAGAGAGAGAGATATGCAGAAACGCCACACAATAATAATTGATTGGTTGGAAATTGGTCCTGAGAGAATCCCGAGGGAGTGTGAAAAGAGACCGACTGTTCCAGATATCCACAAAGCCTATTTTTCACCACAGCCTCTTCTGTCAGCTTGTATCTCCTCAGTGAAGCTCATTTACTCTGACTGTGAAGTCATAATCTAATGCATGCTCTGTGTCTAAACAAAGTGGCATGAGTACAGATTAACAGTAATTTTGGCTGTCAGTGTAGAAACATTTTAAAGATTGCTGAAGCTCTAGTAAATATTCAACACGGCAGCCAGCCCCACCAGTCCCCTTCGATTTTACAAAGGGGGGCAGCACTGGGCCACTTTGCTGTTAGGTTCATTCCCAAAAGCTCGCTTTTGAAGATCCGACCAATATCAAACACATACACTGATGAAATGCTTAAAGCTAGGGCTGGACGATATGACCTAAAATCAACATCACTATTAATTGAAGATTTTACCTCGATTATGATCAATGAACGAGTATTTTCTAGCAGGCTCACAGTCACCTTTTGCAGGCTTAATTTACCACTTTTTGTCATCTTTAATGAAACAAAAACGACAACGTGTCCAAACGACAGACGCTGCGTCTTTCTTTGGCGTCAGCTGTTCCTGTTGCTTAGTTGACATGTTTGAGTTCTCCTCGATGCTGCTTCCATGCCGCTGACTGGACGGGTCTGAGGAGTCCCATGACTACACACCCGGTAGTATGTTTTTAAGGGTAAAATACATGGACACACATTGGGTAAGGTGTAAAGTATATAAGATACTGGCTGCAGTTTTGTAGTACTCAAGATCGGTATTGGTTTCAACGGTTTTACAAGGTATAGTAAATAATTAAAATTCGGAATCAACCGCCTTTTTGCTCTGTCTTGGATAAAGCGGACTCAGGAATTTTATTTCAAGACCAGTCAAGAACACAATTGTAGGGATTTTTGATAAATTGCCTGTGCATTGTCTGATTTATGTGTTAAGCTTAATGCACAAAAAATTGTTGAAGAAAAACGCTAACAATCTGGCATTGAATTGGATTAGAAGTTGTAGATGAGGACATTGTCATGTAGACAAAAGCCAATATAAATGGCTACTAACAAAGTTATTTACCTACGTTTTAACACTACCTTCTGCTTTGTGTTTGTGTCTGTTAGCCATGTCCAAAGCAGCTGTGAAGATTTCTGCAGACCTGCTGAGTAACCCGCTATGTGAGCAGGACCAGGCCTTCCTGGAGTCCATGACTGCTTTAGATACATCCATGAGAAGGATGGACTCCTTCAACCAGGAGAAGGTCAGACCCATTCCTACAGTCTTTCACCTTTTAATGTTTAAAGTGTTGTCTAACTCTTTTGGTCTCCTTTACTGCTATGTTTTCTCTGCGTTTGCCATTGGCACAGATGCCATTAGATTGGTATTGGAGGAAATGTGTTTCATTAGACACAAAGTATGAAACTAGGCAAGTTTTTGTTGAAAATTCGTGTTTTCATATTAGTCAATATTGTGCAGCCTGCGGACTAAAAACTATCCGTATGTCTTTCCTTCTGCTGTTTTTGAAAAGCATCTGTGGCATCATCCTCTATAAGCTCAAGATACTGGTTATAAGCTGTGAGATTGATGCATTTGTGACTCACTGGTTTCTAAAATAACTCCTACAATGTAAAAAGCCTTTTCTCAACAGGAAAAAAAATCATAGGAGTAACTCTGATCAGTACTTACATGGTGAACAAGTCTTGTATTGTTTTTTTACATCAGTGTTTTACACAATGTAATCTTAAAGGTTACAGAAAACGGTTAATTGTTTCCTCCTTCGTGGAGAAGAGCAACTGTAATCACCTTCATCCATTTATTATTATTAATACTAGGCCTGCACGATATTGGAATAATCTTACTTTTCAATATTTGTTTCTCCTGCGATATATTTGGCAATATGAAAAAAGAAAAATCAATTTTGAAAAGATGACATGTTTCTTTTTGGAAATAACGCATTCTCGACTACTGCAGTGATTTTGTAGGGGAGGGCATCTACAGTGGTGTGAAAAAGTGTTTGCCCCTTTCCTCATTTCCTGTTCCTTTGCATGTTTGTCACACTTAAGTGTTTCGG
>NC_048411.1:29324696-29357661 GCF_013103735.1 Etheostoma cragini | reverse complement strand
TGAACGCTGACCTTAACTGAGGCAAGTGAGGCCTGCAGTTCTTTGGACGTTGTTGTGGGGTCTTTTGTGACTTCTTGGTCGCTCAGTCGTCGCTGCGCTCTTGGGGTAATTTTGGGCGGCCGGCCACTCCTGGGAAGGTTCACCACTGTTCCATGTCTTCGCCATTTGTGGATAATGGCTCTCACTGTGGTTCGCTGGATTCCCAAAGCTTTGGAAATGGCTTTATAACCCTTTCCAGACTGATAGATTTCACTTACTTTCTTTCTCAATTGTTCCTAAATTTCTTTGGGTCTCGGCATGATGTGTAGCTTTTAAGGATCTTCTGGTGGACCTTACTGTGTCAAGCAGCTCCTATTTAAGTGATGCCTTGATTGTGAACAGGTGTGGCAATAATCAGGCCTGGGTGTGGCTAGAGAAATTTAACTCAGGTGTGGACAACCACAGTTATAGTATGTTTTAACAAGGGGGGCAATCACTTTTTCACACAGGGCCATGATGGTTAGGATTTTTTTTCACCTTTAATAATAAACACCTTCATTTACAAATTGCATTTTGTGTTTACTTGTGTTGTCCTTGACTATTGTTTAAATTGGTTTGATGTTCCGAAACACTTAAGTGGGACAAAAATGCAAAGGAACAGGAAATGAGGAAGGGGGCAAACACTTTTTCACACCACTGTACATAGAAGATAAAAATGAAAAAGGATCTTTTCTAATGTGAACCATTCTTTGTTAAACTTTAATGTTTTACAAACACCGAAGCAGGTAAGCGCTGTGACTAACATTACTATTCGGAAGTGGTTTTGGAGAGGGACATCAGGTAGAAATATGCTGGTTGACTAGCATGACACTATTGTTATCATACAATAATCAATCCAGGCTAACGTGAATGACAGTGACGGCATGTTGCTTCCTCTGAATTTCAGGTTGTGGTTGACTAGCGGGGCCAGTTCGTTAATTTGATAAGTCGATGAGACCTGCACGTCACGTGCACAAGCAACAAACTCTGTGTATCCAAGAACAATTAAATCAAATGACATTAGATCAGACACAGACGATGTCGATGCTACAACATCGTTGATGCTAATTAACACTTCTCTGATCTCTTCTGCAGCTAGAGCTGTAAAGACACAACCATTTGGATCGATATAAGATTCATTGATTGGAGACATAATATCAAGGATGCAAAGTGAATATATAAATATATTTATATATATACATATATTTAAATGTATTAGATAATGCTGAAAGTGGGAGATTATATCCGCTTTAAAGATGTGCCTTTTTTTTGTAAATACCACTTTTTTAAATTATTTTTTTCTACAAAGAATAGTTTGTTTTTAATTAGCGTTCTAACCGTGAACTGGTAGAACCCTTATATTTTTTCCCTGTTTCAGTTATTATTATTATTTGTCGGCTCAAAATTCCTGTGCCCTGGAATGAGTTAGAAACATGAAACTTAACTGGGAATAACTGGAAATGGAGTGCATGTGCTTCTATAGAAATATGAACCCATGTTCAGATAAGTGCCCCAGATATACAGTACCCAGAAAGTTTAATATACATACGCCACTAGGGGGCGCTACAAGGGCAATATAGGTGAGTGGCATTACACCCATTTTATCATAAATCACATATTCATTGTCCAATCATCATGTATCTCTCAGGATGTGTCCTCGTGAGTACCTGAACTACGCCCTGAAAGTTCCATTCAAATTGAACACCAGGGGGCACTATAAAGGCAAACAAACTGCAGGTGATGTAGCGCAAATTGGGCTATAAATGACTACATTTTTTTCCAATCAACACAAAACTTCGGGGAATGTCTACCGAATGATCTCACACATACACGGCAAGTCTTATCAAATTGACCACTAGGTGGCCCTTTAAATGCACAGTAGCTGGACGCAGAATGACGCAAATCAAGGTTTGAGCTTGTAATCGCAGCTTGCGGCTTTAGTAGCAATTGTTTCGGTGTTGATCATCTGCTTTTCTCAAATTGCCCTGAGCTGGACGGAGCTACATATTACTTTGAATAGAAAATAAATATTTTTGACAAATCAGTTGTAGGCATGTTGATGTTCATCCAATCAACACAAAACTTGACAGGAAACAGGAAATGTCTACACAACGACCTCACACATGTGTAACATTACTTTGAGAAAAAAAGGTTTGAACCCGCAAATCCCCACTGGCGGCTATATTTTAAATTGGTCTTGTCTCATATTGACCACAGGCTCCTGAATTTGAATCAAATCAAATTTGTATCGTGGCAGACTTTGTTGTCTTTGTCCAAAGAGTTGATGTTATATTGTAATTTGATAAAACATGCTTGTGATTTACACACCTACAGGCAGCATTGTATGTTTGTTTGTTAGCTCTAGATAAAGGAACACATTTAAAAAAAAAAAAAAGGGTATTTGTTGATTTGGAGTGTTTCCTGTAATCTTTGTGCTTTTCGCTCTTGTATGTTTTGTCCTAAGGGGCAACCGTAGAAAGGCAGACATTTCTTTCCAGCACTGTAAGCAATACAACATACTGTAGCCTTGCTCTCTCACATCTCTACTTTGTGAAGATTTCTTCTTTGGCTGTCAGGCCTCTTCAGGTTTTTTGCTGGGTGCACTTCAGGTTTTTTGATTAGTTTCATCGCCACAGGTGGTTATAATGTGAATCACAGTGGCACTGCATGTGTGCATCCTCAAGGCTTTACACTGCGAAGGGTAGACTTTTAAAGAGGAAAAAATACAGGAGATCACACTAAGGCATACACCGATTGACTTTTTTCCATCTGTGTTTTCTTGACTCATTGCCCCGCTGTTAGGTGTTCTTTTTGTTGCCTTCAAAATATTCCCATTTCTTTTCACATTTAGTTGGGTAGCAGAATGATTTCATAACTCCACAACAGTGTTTTAACATTGTGGAGAAAATGAATATCTTTCTTTAAAAAAGTGGTAAATTCTTTTTAATCCATGGTAAAGTTGTAATATAGTATCTTGGGAACAGCACACCATCTGGTTTTGTACATATTGGGTTGAGAGGACATGATTTATATTTTCCGCAAAAACTCATAAACTGGACAAAATTTTCTTTAAAAAATAAACGCTGTTCTCCAAGATAAGTGAGGGAGGGAAGCAGTGTCCATGCTACAACCCAAACCATCCTTAAAACTATGTGCATCAATTTGCAACATATTGGGAATTTTAAAAGCATGAGTTGGAGAATAAATCTCATCACAAAGTAAATTGATGTCATGTCAAGAGCTATGCCGTGGCAGTCACCTTTTGTTTCTTTCCCTTCTTCTTCAGCTATAACATACCAGTCTTTCAGACCGACTTTCCTCACAGCTCATCAAATTTTACGGGAGCCATTTTGAGTGACTAGACAAAGTAGAATGTGTGTTGGACTGAGCGTGTGGGTTTGTGACCCGGGCTGCGTATGTTCCAGGACTTGGCTTGGTCCAGTGCCCAGGAGAGCACTCCTGCCAGTTTGACTGCTTTTAGTACTGAGTAACTTCTACGTTCTTCAGATTTTATACAATATCAAATTTGGTTTCTTCCCTGCATTTTCACTGTCTTTGAACTGGGATCTGAAGAACGTTTTTCACCAGCCACACAGACTTGACTATCATTGGATAAGTGATGTTGAGAACTCTAAATCCACCTCTTTCCTTCCACATCATTTGAAGTCCAACGTTTGAAGGTCTTTTAGCATCAAAGTTTCACTGCTTCCCTTCTTCATTCTGGCTAAAACTATAACCTTTATCTGTGCCGGCTCTCATCAGCACCATCAAGTCTCTGTCATCCCTCGTTTTAATGGGATTTTGTATTTCTAGTGAGGTTAATAATTAATACCATCAGTTAAACAGTTACATTCAATAATAAATAGGTAGTTAGGTAGGTAAAAAAATATTTTGTATTGTCAAAGAAAAATAGGCTATACAATCTATATCTATTGCTAGTCAAGGAAACTCGGCTGGACGTCGCTCACAGTGGAGATCAACGTGACACATGCCACTATATCGATGAGGACTGCCATGTTAACTCGGCCGTCCTAGACACAGAGTATGCCAGACAGACACAGCTGACTACCTCTCAGGTGAATGCGGTGTAGACAGGCTCAGACAAATGATCGCAGACAGCTGCGGACATTTACTTTAACATAGTGGCTGCATGTGTCCATGAGAATGCACAGAACATTGTGGCTGTGGGACCAGCACAAGCTCCTAGTTGTACGCGGACGCTGAGCGCGGAAAGTACGTCGGAGCATCCTGGACGGGTGAACTGGGACTCCGTTGCCTGCTTGTCGGTTAACAGTTAATGATCGGTTAACGAGGGTCAGCTGTCAGCAGAAAAATAAGTAAAGGAAAAAATCCAAACAAGAATCCCTAGTATTTTGACATTTTAAGTAGTTTCTAGTAACAAAAGACACAACTTGTCTTTAAAGTGTATAGTTCTGGCTCCATTGTGTGTAGATTTCCAGTTTGACATTGATTCAGCTCGGCACTTTGATCCCAGCACAGTTTTTCACTTGTGGAGGACAACAGTCACCAACTGTATCGATGTGGTTGCGTGTTTTTTTTTTAACACACTTTCATCCAGAGTGGATTTTGACAGCTAGGTCACACCTGATTTTCTCTGCCCTTCTTTCAGTCTTACTAAATAAAAATCCTTGCCTTAACACAATGTTCAGTTCCAGGTTTGGGCATGGGCTGTGTGTCTGAAAGTGAGCTGAAGGCAAAATAGTGATTGTGGCCACTGTTTTTGGTCATCGTGCAATGTGGAATATCACCCCAGGTTTGCTAGGTGTTTAAAAACCAGCAGAGCTCACTGGAACACTACCCGAGCTTCTCCCTTCAAGCTGACTGTTGATTCTGACGGCACCAACAGCAAACCCTATTGCTCCTGCAAAACAGACACAAAAGCATCCACCCTTTGCTCTTCTCCGTGTTGAGACGAGATGTTCTGCCGCGGGGTCCGCAAGTGAGAGAGCCAGCAGATAAAACGTGCAGCGATAATGAAGGCAGCAGTGGCCCAGGTCTGTGTGTTTATTTCTGGGGCTTAGGAGGGCGCACAGACCCGCCGGCACACTGCTGCCGAAGCTGAGCCCCAGTGTAGATGGCGGCAGCGCAGTAGAGGATGCTCCGTTTGGTGGGATATTGATTTCCTCTGCGATCTGTGTGTATTTTTGGGAGGCCTGTGTGCCGGGTTGGCCTCTGCCCTGTGACTCACTGATGGAGACTACTGCTTGAGCGTCGGCCTCAGGCTCCGCAAGGCCTCCAAGGACTAGCTATGCCCCCCCCCCCCCCCCTCTGTGGGAAGGGGCAGAGGGTAGAGGGCACCTGCATGCTTAAGCAAATCTGCCGCTGTTGTTCTCCCTCCTCGCTGCATGCTCTCACCTTAGAGGCAGCGGCGCAGCTCAAGTCAGGGAGGGGGGGGATGGTGTGAATATGTAAAACAAAGAAAATGTGAATTCCCATGCACTTATTTGTTATTGGTTCTCTGTTTTCCCTCAAACCACAATGAACCATTTTGTACTTGGAAATCTGCCTTTGTGAAGCAGCGAGTGTTGCTGTATGTTCTCATCGATGGTCAGGGCATTTTTACAGAGCACAACTGCAATCTCGCCTCCTTGTTGTTGTGTGATTGACTGTCCTTCCAATAGCAAGTGAACATATGATTAGAGGAGCTGCTCACTGTTCCCATGTAGCTGTCACATCTCACATCCCGCTGCTTTTAAATCCTCCTTCACTGTTCTTAGCATTTACTCTTCACTTGACTCAATTGCCTGGTTAACTTCTGTCACGCTTGCAGATCTCGTAGTAGCAGTCGGTTTGAATCTGCAATGTAAATGACGCTGGAAACTTTATTAATTGTGCGCCAACTTATGTCGATGAGACTTGGTGCCGGGGCTGGAGGCCTCAAGATGAGATGTTCGTTTACTTCCATTTAACACCCCCCTTCCCCTCCTTCCCTCCCCTGTTGGTTCTGGCAAACAGAAGGAGAATGCAGGAAAATATAAACTGTTATTGTTAAAATGTTTGTTTGCAAAGAACTTTCATCTTGTAAGGCAGCCCACCCTCCACAGGATTTGAAATCAGTTGGGCTTTGCTTTCATGTCTGTCCCCTGACAGTTCCATCCTTTTGTATCGCGAGCCCAATGAATATTCAGGGGTTTCTCCTCCAGGCTTGTGTACAATAAAAGAGTCAACGTCACGAAAGTTTCTTTGCAAGCCCCCCTTCACCCTCCCCTTTTTTCTTGAGTGCTGCAATTGTTGTTTGTGCAGTGGCATTGCTTTGCAGTTAATGAGCAAGAGACGTAGATGCTTTTTTGTTCCGACTTTAATTTTGATGAAACTCAATCCGACAGCGAATAACAATGTTGTAATGTCTCTTCCCTTGATATACAGTAGAGGTTCTTATTCCTTATGTTAACAGTTTTTGTTTCTTATTACAGGTCAACCAGATACAGAAAACTGTTATCGACCCTCTGAAAAAGTAAGTGTCCAACTTGATTTCTCGTACTCTGCTATATTTTAAAGGGTTGGCTTTCAATGTCTCTATACCAGACCAGGGTCAAATAGTTGTTGCTGATAAGTTTTACATTTGTTGGAAGCAGGGCCATAAAGTGAATTTGTAAGTTGTATTATAAGTAGTACTATAAAGGAAATTTAGGTAAGTTTGTGTGGATCCTGGACCTGATGTCAGGAAGTGGTCTAAAGTGTAGTAGCGCAGACTGCAAAAAAAGAACTAGGGAGTGAGTGGTGGTGGTGTGTCTGGAAGAAAGTTTATTTGGTTTTCATTCCTAATACTCGCCCCCATTCGAGCAGGCGATGAGTGCTATTCCATTCCTAAAGGCTTATGGTTTCAAACACACACACACACACACACACACACACACACATGCAAAACAGAGGGACTGAAGGGAGTGGTTGGACTATCCCACTCTTCTTCCGGAGCGCTTGTTAAGGTTTTGCTTCCTCCTCTTGGCTCCTCCCAGGAGATTATACATATGCTGTGTGAGAGAGCATGTGTATTTGTTTCTGTTGATTTACAGAAGCTTGTTTGTTATTTTTCTTCACATTGGTAAAACATGAATAGGCTAGGTGTGTGTGTGTGTGTGTGTGTGTCTGTGTGTGTCTCTCTCTCTCTCTCTCTCCCCCACCCCCTTTTTTCACGTGTGCTCTGATGGCGGAGCAATGACAGGATGGAATGGTTCTAATTTCCTCTTCCTGGTGGGCGGCAGGCGGACGTGTGGGCAGGCTCAGAATATGGCAAAGGGCCCAGCTTCCTGGGCCCAGAGCCGTGGATTGGTTTAGGAGGAGAACTGTCTCAGGACAGTGCACACACTCACACAAACATACGTACACACCAACCCAGATTTTGGAGGGGGTGCTGATTTTAGACCATAAAGTAAGACATTTACATAATCTAAAATAGAGTAGTGGAACTAAGTTCATAAACGAGTTTAGAAGCCAAGCTAAACTGGCCTCTTTATTAACTTGTTTCCCCTTTTTTTAAAGCAATATTAGTTATTAGTTTATCAAGGCGTCTTCTTTAGAAAACTGAGACACAAAAGGCTACCACACTTTAAAGCTTCCATTAAGATTCCATTAGTCCATCCCTAATGAATATTGTGTCATCATGAAGAGATTTAGCGACCAGTTGAGAAGGAGAATGTTAATGTTAATGGAAGACCTTGAAGTGTGTGTCTGTGTGTTTTTGCTATTTAAAATGTTGGCATTCTTAATACTTTGTATACTTAATAAACAAATGATAAAGAGGCAGCTCTCCGCCCCCGCCTCTTCCCTTTCTATCTCTCAGGCCCAGACGTGTGTTTGGTCCACTCAGCGGGATCACTGCATGACATCACCGTGTTTATGTGAGGGGAGGGGAGTGCGTGGGCATTGAGGAATTTGTGTTATCTAGGCCTCCTAACCTAGCCCTATCTGCTCCGTTGCTCTTTTGGGTGAGACAGAAGTCAAGCCTGTTTTGAAACCTCTGCCCCGGGTTTAGATGTGACTAGACCGGCCCTCTCAGTCAGAGGTCTCAGTTGGCCCCTGGAGCAGGTTGTAAGACCTGGAGCTGACTCAACTGTTTGGCCTTAGCTGGAGGGGGCCAATGCCTTTTTTACAAGGGGAAGTAATTGATCACATTTTGTTGTTGAATTTTTGTAATCAAAGTTTAGTTTTGTTCCCAGGATGTTTGCTATGAGGTTGTCTGACTTTCTTTTTTTTTATCTGGTATATCATGTATCCAGGCTGGCTGTCTGTGTGTGTGAGTTTTGATAAACAAAGCACAAGACAAGTTGCAGCAGATCAAACTCTCCTTTTGCTGAGAAAAGAAAAGAAGGTTCTGTTGATATGCACGTCACCCTTTTTATAAAGTCCCATGGCCCACTGCTCCTAAATCTTTTACAACTGGGGGTAGTTATTTCACATTCATAGTGAGCGTATTTTAACAAAACTAGCCACGTGATATAACCTTGTCTGTCTTTATCTGCAGCCGTGACACTTTGGAGGTGGTATTTGACATAAACAATTCTATTTCCCATAGCTTTAGTGGTTTTTGTGGTTTCTTCTGCAGTAGTGAGTTATGTGACGGTGATAGTCAAAAAAGGGACAGCCAGCCTCCCAGACTGAGGGTGTCTAGACCAGACTTGGGCTTGGCCTTCGGGTCAGACTGGCCTGTCTGTGGATTGGCAGCTGCTCATAAACACACTCTCCGGTCCAGATGCTATTTCCATCCAGCCTGTTCACCACACCCTGACCTGTCACATGGACAGCGGTGTGCCCTTGCCCCCGCGCAGCCTTCAACCAGACGAGGTGGACCGCAAGTGTCCAGTCAATGCCAGGACATCGAGGGAAATGTCAAGTAGTTATTATCACAAGAGCTGCAAAAATGCAATGGATTAGTTGTCAACTAGTTAATCGCCATCTATTTTGATAATCGATTAATCAGTTTGAATTGAGTTTTTATGAAAATAAAGTCAAACTTCTGTGATTTCAGCTTCTAAAATGTAAATATTCTTGTTTCTTCTCTCCTCTGTAACAGTAAACTGAATATCTTTGAATTGTGGACAAAAAAAGACATTGGCGGACTTCATCTAGGTCTTCACGAAACACTGATTGGCATTTTTGACTATTTTCAGACATTTTATAGACCAAACAACTAATAGATTATTTGGGAAAATAACTGACAATGAAAATAATCGTTAATTGCAACCCCATTAATCACTACTATCAAAGTAAGTGCAGTCACATGTAACCAAGGCCACTGTTGCATATTTCCGTGTGGGAACCTTTGACGCCGCTGAGTCACTGGCCACAGAGCGCCATCAATGTAACGGTGAGATATCAGCATCCAGCATGGAAAGGACAGGAATGGGTTAACAAGCAATTGGCTTTGTGTCTAGCTCTTCCACCTCCTCCAGCTCAGGAGAGCAGCGGCCCTCAAGTCTCGGTGTGCTGAAATATAGTAGTTGCTGGCAGGGTTGTCCCACTTTAGAGCACACAAACTGCACGCCATTGTGATGTGTAATGAGGGTCTTGCACCGTGCTGTCAGGTGAAGTGCGCTGGTGAGAACGAAATCGGCCTTTTGTGTCGTCTGTGTCGGTTTGGCGCTGCATTGTCATCAGCCAATAGTGTTGGAGAGCAGTCATGCCTAGAGGGCAGTTGCATAATCCCTTGGCACTTCAAGTATGTGTACACTGGAGCAGATCGTAGACTTGAGGATCGGCATCCACCCCTGCCATAAACTGGGCCAAAGTGGTATTTTATAAATAGCGGTAGAGCGTGGGCCGCGGGGCTGGGCTGGGCTGAGCTGAGCTCTGTGATGTCACTCAAAACGCTGCACCACTCCTTGCTTTACTTCCTGTAGGAAACAATCCCTGCTTGTCTGAGACTGTGCTTTAGTTTGCGTCACTTTCTGCGCTCTCCTGCCCTCTACTTAGATGCGCAGGCAGACACAAGCTAGTATTTAATTTTTTTTATTTTTTAATCACAACCAATCCACGGGTTCTCAGTGGTTCCCTCATCTGCTGCACAGCGCAGGGCAGGGCAGGGGTTGGCATGGAGAGGAATGTAAATCATAAAGCCCACACAGTTTGTCTAATAACACTATGGGCAGAGGCACACATAACAAACTATTGTAATACTGTGTGCCTACACAGTTGTTGAAAGGTTGTAAATGAGTTATTCAAAAAAGCTAAATTTCACTCTTCGTTACGAGTGTTTTTATTACTGACTCATATGCAGACACCTGTGTGAATAAGTTTGTGACCTGCTTTTTAATAACACTGTCACTGCTTTGTGTCTACATGTCAAACCAACACACGTTTCTTAATGTTTATCTTGTAAAGTGTGCTTTGCTAATTTGTCAATAAATGCTGGGATTTTTCTTTTTTTCTTTCTTCTTTTTTGTTGTGTGATGCTGCCGTGTATTTCTCCTTCACTATAACACACATTTGAAGGATGTTCTTTGTCCAAAACTAATGAATATGGAGCATAGGACATATTAGGAAAATCTAAGAAACCATGAATATGCCGATAACGATAATAATTAAACAGATATGAAAGTGGTCCCAGTTCTGCCTTTTATTTGGCTTTCATGCTGCTATTGAATTTAAAAAAAATGAAAGAAAATTTTCATTGTCTTTTATTGAATAAATTTAACATTATACTGAACACAAAAGGCACCATTTAAACATTACATCATATAATACTCTATTTAACTAACTAAAAAACTCTTGTAAAAGTGTCTTTCGCAATGCGTTTATTGCGCAGGTTAATATCACGATGACGACTTAAAAAAAATAAAAACTATTAATTGCGCATTCCTAGTCTGAACAAATAATGCTGGACCCTTAAAGGTGCACTACGAGTTCCAGCACGGTTTCAGTGCGATTTAATTTTTGTCTCAAATTGTCTCAAAAACAGAGCTTGCTCGTCACCAGACGTGACCATGCAGGAACTCATCGGGCACGTTTTAAAACAGCAGAATGTTAATGGTTCATACGTTAGAAGAGACTTCAATCTTGTAGTTTAGATGTTGGCTATCATCCAGGTGGGTTAACCTTATTTATTAAATTTTTTTACTAGACTTTATTGGGTTGAATATTTCTTATATGCAGTATTCCTGCTTCCCATTTAAAGCAGCCATAAACCAGTGCAACAAGTCCCAGTATGAAGCTCAGACTCCTGTTGCTAAGTTACAGATCAGTGTTTTCCTATTTTTAGTGCTGAAGACTAGGATTCTCGTTGCAAGAATATATTTTCATTTGGAATTTGATAATTGTCGCAAAATGAATTGTTTCATGCCATTTTGAACTAGAGTAATTAGATAATAGAGTAGAGGAAGCTTAATGCAGAGCTGTCCTCTGGGGGCTCGAGAGTATCTCGACTATAAGATGTCGAGGAGAGGGATTTTATTAATTCACAATGACTCTTATTAAGATAGGATGCCATGCTGAATGCCTGTCTACAAAGGAAAGCCTCTTTAAAGCTGTTTTAACAATTCAAGTGACTTCAGTTTCTACCCAAAAAAATAGGGCTGTTAGATTACAAAAAAATAAAATCATAATCACAATTATTTTGGTCTGTATTGAAACCTTGATTATTTAACATGATGTCTCATTGACTTTTCGAAAGATGTTGCATTTATTGAACTTAAAAAACGGTTAAAACATCAAACAGTGAAAACACCTTGAACTGTGAAAGTTCCCTTCATACTTTAGTGCGCGGAAGCAAAGAAGGGATGGGATGAGGGAGGGGCGAGCTAGCCTTGTTTTGTTGAAGTGCCGTCACCTACCATCCCTCAGAACACCTTTAAAATAACAAACGGATATATTCAAAAATTGGCTGAGTGAGTTTTGTGCAAAATAATTGTATTTCTCGATTGCATGATCATTTTTGTGATAAAAAAAATTTGATTAATTGCCGATGCCTGGGTAGTTAACCTGGTACAGCCCGCTCCCATATATAGATTTACTCCTCAATGCATCGGCCGCGGGTTTGACTCCAACCTATAGCCCTTTGCTCCATGTCATTCACCCTTTCTCCTCCCATTCATGTCATTATCTGTCCTATGAAAATAAAAGCCAGAAATAATTATCTTAAAAAAAAAAAAAACTACCACTACTTTATTACTCTGGTTTGTGTCTGTGTAATTCTTTTTTGCTTGCATGCATGCACGCTTGTCTGCACGTGGTGTTTAGATTCTTACTGGTTTTGTCAGATGTCTAAGGTTGGATGTGTGCTGGTTTGTCTCAGGTACAGCGGCGTCTTCCCCAGCCTCAACATGGCAGTGAAACGCCGGGAACAGGCACTGCAGGACTACAAGCGGTTGCAATCCAAAGCGGAGAAGTATGAAGAGAAAGAAAAAACCGGGCCCGTTATGGTCAAACTACATCAGGTACTGCATCAGTGCACGTGTTGGACCACTCCAATGCTCCCTCTATCTGCAGAGCGGGCAGAGTTCACTTGCTCTCACTGGTTGCACATATTGTTGAACAGGGCGCAATAAGTGGAAAAAGACACAAATGCTGACTGGATATGAACAAAAATAGTTGAGCACATGCATACTGTACATGTGCGCTCCTTCACCCACGCAAGCTACCAGGCTCTCAAGTAGTGCCTTTTCAAAAAGGCACTGCTGCACATCTACAGGCTTGTAATTGAGAATCGTAGACACACACATACAAACCAGGCCACTGCAGAAGCGCACACATTCACAGATAGCGTTGCAGTGTTGCCTATGCTGTTGCCTCTAACACATCCTCACACAGCGAGCCACCCACACACATTGAGAAAAGCACTGTCAGGGGAACAAAGCCTTGAAGAGGCCCCTACATCCCTGCCCTTTAAATCCCCGTGCACTTAAAGAAATGATCCTGACAAAACACTCGTATGCCATTTTGACTGGCCATGTGTGAAGAAAACTGACATGAGGAGACCACACCGTCACGCAGGAGATAAACAATATGTTGTAGTTTTAATATAGCAACTCCTCCCCCCCCCCCTTTCCCGTTAATAAAACTTCTCAACCTCTCACAAATATTCATTGTGCTTTCCATATCTCCGTGCCTACAGTAGACTACCCACTAATGCAGTCACACACAGATCAGTGGTGCTGGAGTCCACTCACAGCCAAGTCTGCCCACATAACCCACTCCTCCTCATTGTGGTCGTGATTACAGCCTTTTTTTTTTTTCTACTGCTTCTTCGTGGGAATTAGGCAAATATATTTCTGAACAGTAAGAAAGACACTAAAGATGGCTCGTGCTGTGCAGGTCGTGCTGTGTTTTTAATAAACGATCTGCATCTGAATGATCAGTTCTCGATTTGTTTATTCCTGAGATTGATCTTTTAAGAGCCTCCGTTTTAAAGCTAGAGTGAAGAAATTGGTTTCATATTAAACTAGATGGTCTTAGGAATCCATGTTATGCTAAATAACGCTCCAAAGTTATGGTAAACGTTGGCGAGGAATAAACTGCCATGGCCACTTTCACGGATGTATTCCTTTAGGTTTCCGCCACTGCACCACACCCTCCGCACTAAAGAAAGCACATTTTAAAAAGTAACCGCTTTGTGTGCAATTTTTTAATAACAGGGTTCATTGTGCAATTTACAGCATTAGTTATGAGAATCTCTCTCTCTCTGTAATATGCCTATTGAATCCATAGATAGATAGATAGATCGATAGAATCAAATTTGGACATTGAATCGATTCAGGAAATCAGTGGAAATACCCAGCCCTATTTCATGGGTTGGTATTTGTTTTTGTCCAAATCTGCCACTCTTTGCACTGGTTTTTGTGTAAAATGGTGTGTAAATTACAACACAAGCTGACGTGGTGTAGTGAGACGATGTTATGTAAAGTTAGAAGGGATGGTGAACCCCTTCTCCTCCACACCCCAGGCCAGAGAGGAGCTGCGACCGGTCCGGGAGGACTTTGAGGCCAAGAACAAGCAGTTGCTGGACGAGATGCCCAAGTTCTACCAAAGCCGCATCGACTACTTCCAGCCCAGCTTTGAGGCTCTCATCAGGGCGCAGGTTCGTGACCACCCTTTCCCAGAGACACACAAACAACAAGGCGCTCACACATGCAAATTTTAACAATTATTTATGTCAAAAGATATAACACAAACTTGATCAATTTTGATCATATTTTGATTTGGAATTGAATGTGCAGTGTTCCCAATGCAGTGATATTATGTAATTAAAAGCTATTCTAAGGATTATTCACTTTTTTTCGCCATATATGACGGCTGCCTATGAAAGCAGACTACCTTGCTTGTTGTTTAGCCCTTACACACACACACACACACACACACACACACACACACACACGACTGCAACATACGACCCTACACAAATATTTTGTGTGAATAACCGAACGTTAATGAAAAGCATAAACAGTGCCGAAATAAGTGTCAAAACCTTTTTTTTTTTACTTTGAAAGGATGTCAAAGTTTAAAGGGGGAACCCCCCCCCCCATCAAAAAGGGTCAAACGTTAAAAGAAACATTTCAAACGCCAACTGAACTATTGATTGGCCAACAGCACATTCAGATCAAACCATTTAACAAGCATTCTCCGAATTGGACAAGAGAACGATAACATCATTTATGGTAGGATTATGCCAGAACGGGCAAGTAGGTTGTTATCTTACTTGCCCGACGTGGCGTTTAGTTTGGTTGGCGATTCATTCAATAGTTGAGGAATCGATTAATCGTTGCAGCTCTACAGCCCACAGTGTCTGTTCAGCCCTGTGAGGGTTGGTTGAACAGTGGATGAAGTGTCTGATAGAAGGGAGTGTATAATCCTGGCAGTCTGTCTCCCTCCACGCTGTCCTAATGTGATTAACCCCCCGTGACGGCCCACACTGCTGTGTTTAGCCCAGGAAGGCCTCCTCTGTCTGGCTCCACTGCAGCCCTGCAAGTCTCTAACCTGGATCTTCTCTTAAAGCAGCTGGGCGTCTTAAGTTAGCGCCAACGTGTCCCCCTCCTCCAACCCAGACCTGCCTGGCCTTGTCATTTCCTCTTTAGGACGGTCACTGGCACACTCCTAATTACTAAACTAGATTATCCTAATGACAATTATAGGGTTCTATGATGTTCTTTGAACTTTAAAAATAGCAATTAGAGCAATCAACTATAATAGACATTAAATATCTTCGTAAATCTAAGCTCAGGTCTTTTCTCTTTTAGGGTTAAATCACATTTTTTTTTACATTTTTGCACGCAAGAGCTCTTATAAGTCACATGCATGCTGTTTTATATCTACAATATCTTTATTCATGTGACTCACGCACATGAATGAGCATCTACACATGTTTACACATACACACAGCCACACGTGGGTGGCCAGTGGACCGCTGGACCTCGTCCCCAGCCTCGCCGCATGTGCTCGGTCTCATCCTCCACTCCCTTCTCTCGCAGCCGCTGTTACTGCTCAGCTCCCAGCGGCAGCAGGGAAAAGGCACAAAGGCTGCCTTTGTTGAGCGCCTTCAGCTTGACTAACACCAGTCCTGCAGAGCAACTATCAGCGGGACACTTGGCCTGACCTGTCCACCTGTACAGATGTTGATGAATTGAGACATTGTCTTAGTTTTTTTCTTCATAATTTTGCGCTGCGTGTTCATTTGTCCTTTTCTCAGTTGATTTTCATTGTTTCCTGAAACAGTTTTTAAGGACTTAGTGGAGAGAATGCAATATAAAAAATGATTCCTTATCTCTTTAGGCCAATAGGTCAAAGTGCAACATATTTGTGTAAATATTAAGCAGCTGGGGCTTATGGTATGTTAAAATGGCCAGACAGAAGTCATGTAATTGAAAGCTTTGCTTCACCCCTCCTGTTTGTATCGTAGGTGGTCATAGGCTGCGTTTACTTTTCGTGGTGAGTAGACTAATTATAATAGCAGAGTGTCGTTGCTCCAGAGGGAACTCAGACACTGATCTGGTGTACATTATCATCACTGGTCATATGGACGTTTCCGATGGCCCTTTCAACAAGCCATTTTGGGGGGGAAAAGAATATCCGCTTTACCCCCACAAACAGCAGGAAACCAATACTTATGGCCCACTCATGTGGTTTAGGTGGCAAATATTGATATAAACACATAAAGGTCTTTCATACCGAGCACTTAAAAGGCTTGTTCAAGGTGGTTTAGAGACAACTTCAAATCTGCTCTTGACAGAGTCAGGCAAATGTTATTTCTATACAAGATGACTCTTAGTTTATTTCCAGCTTGACCTAGCCATTATTCTGTTGTTCCGTTGTTAGTGATAAGTAAGCATTTCTCCCATTGTTTACTTGGTTGATCTTGCTGTTTCAGCCTACAATAGGCACAGACACACATGCAATTTCCGAAAAGCCAGCGATGCCCCCTTAAGAGCATGGTATCGTATGCGTCGCTGCATGAATAAATATTGAGGTGTGTGTGTGTGTGTGTGGGTTTAAAGGAGTTTTATTTCTGAGTACTTTCATTCTCTGCCTACTCTTCTGGAGTCTTGTAATGTGATTAAAGTCTATTAATCATCAAAGCAACTCTCTAGGGAGCCTGACTCATGAACTAAGGGGAAGAAGCAGAGGTGGGAAGTGTCAAGAAAGCTTTCAGTGAACACTCTCTATCTCTTGTTCAGATTGGGAGAGAAAAGCAGGGTCACTACCAGCTGAAGTGCTGGGTTTTTGGGGCTTTGTCGGACTTGTTTGATATCTGTGGGCTCCCTCTTCGCCTCTCGAATCACTTCTCATTAGCAGGGTTGAAGAGGTATGAGAGCAGCAGCTTCAGCCTAGTGTAAGTGAAAGCAAGGTTAGATTGTGCGAGTGCAGCTGAGTTTGGATATAAAATTAGTTTGGAGTTCTTTTTGGATGCGGATTGGCCTTGTCGGCTTTCTGTCAGAGGACAGACGGGACCATTTTTTCTGCCATCAGACTAAATCTTTTTCCCTTTTCTCTTTCTACCACTCCAGGTTGTCTATTTCACCGAAATGTACAAGATCTTCAGCGAGTTGACAGACCAGATCGACCAGGCAGGGCTGACTGACGAGCAGAGGGAGAGGGAGACCGAGGCCAAGCTCAGCGAGTTGCGTGCTCTCTCCATTGTCGCCGACGACTGAGGGAGAGAGGCCAAAAAATGGGGAACGGGTTCCTTTTAAATGCCTCTCTGAATGGATTGCACTCTTTTCAGGCTCCTTGGCACACTTCAAGTGGACAGCATTGGCCTTAACCTGATCGTCAGATTGTTTCCTAGCGGCCCCCCCCCCCATTCCTCTTGCACTACACTCCCATGCTTCTTTCTCTCCACAGAGACTCTCTGCGACTCAAACTGCTGCAGCTGAAATGCCACATTAACTAAGCCATCAGCCATGTGCAACATTATAAGCCAATATGTCTTTTTTTATTTATTTTTTTTGCTAAGGGAAGGAATCAAACTGGTTCTCGTCAGAACTAATTAACAGGGTTACACTTCTTGGTTTCAGAGATGTCTATAAGCATTTGTTTCTAAAGAAGGAAATGAGCAAGTAAACGTTTTCTTTTTATTATTATTAATCTGCAATTTTGCCAACAATCTGTGAAACAGTTTTTATTACCCAAGTTTGAAATGATAAACACTACAGACACTGTTTTGTAACGTATTGTAGGTTACCGGCAAGAAAATGTATGTCTGTGTTTTTGGCCTTTGCTGCTTATCTCCAAGTTTAGCTCTGTGCCATGTTGTGTGAGGGCTGTGTGTTGGGGTTTACAGGATGATGGTGGTAACGTCACCTGTGCATAACGTGCCTACTGTTGTCCCGACTGTGGATGTAACATGAAAAAAAACTTCACTTGAGTGAAGTGAGATTGTAACCGTGCAAGCAGCAGTGTTGAAAGGTCGACCACTCAGGCTGCGGAGAGAACAAGTCGCTGTTTGAGTCTTACCGCTGTCCAAAACAAAGGCTGGTGCTCCCTCTTGTGGTAAATACTAATCATGACACACCATTTCCTTTCATACACACACACACCTTCCATCCTTTGTTTTATTGTTGGTAGTTTAGATGGTCTGTTACTAACCCTACACCAGTGTTGGAAGACAACTTTTTCTTCTTTTTGTTTTTGGGTCAAATCATACGGTCACTGTTTCCACCTTTATCAGGTATTCCCCCCCCCACAAAAACACACTCTGGTTAATGGAGGGACACAGTGCTGTACACACACTGATCTCCCATATCATGTTTCTTTATAAAGGTGTCACACCAAGAAGTTAACTATTTATTCTTTGACATACTTTTGAAATTATTGAAGCAAATGCTTAGTTGATTGACCGTCTGTGTATTGTTTGAGTTACACGTGTGTATTAATGTTTTTTTCTAATTAATGTTTTTATGTAATTAAAGAGTTTAAGTGGTAGAGATTGTTTTTTGTAACACACATAAGTGAATAATACTTTAACGCAGTGGGGTTTAATTTAGGTTTTTTGAAATGTATTAACACTACAATCTGTTAAATGACAATGTTTCAGCCATCATCTAAATCAATCATGAAATAAATGATCTGTGAGAATAGCAAACATGTCTACAATCCTACTTAAAGCTGCAGAGATTGTTGAAGATGTTGTCAACTTAACCGCCAACTATTTTGATGAGCTGTCGTTCTTTTATGAAAAAATAACAATTCTGACTCCAGCTTGATAAATGTGAATATTTAATTTAATGTATAATAGTTTCTTCTCTCCTATCTGACAGTAAACTGAATATCTTTGAGTTGTGGACAAAACAAAACAAGCCATTGGAGGACGTCATCTGCGCTTTTTGGGAAACACCTATTCACATTTTTCAGCCTTTCATGTTAGAAACCAAACAGCCCTAATCTTAATGTTGTGATGAGTTTAAGTTTAAATATCCACTTTGTATTTCTCAGGGTGAAAGCAGGCGTTGTTGCAGAATTTAAATCACACACACGATTAGTCAGGTACTAATCTTTATTTCTGTTCAGTTTTACTTTACTGGAATTAGTCAATGTTCTGTCAGCAAATCTCAATATAAGCAGTATGTACAGTTCAGCAATTATTTTTTTACAAATCAGCTTCTTGAAACCCTCGTTAGTGTTAATTGTTTAACTTCAGGTGAAGGGTTACATGCTCACACTGGTTTATGAAATTGTTCAGTACCGATTAGAAAAATACACGGGCAAGGCACTGTTGGATGTGTGTGATTTTAACTTTCTTCTCCTAGGTCCCCCCACCCCCACCCCCTTGTTATTGGGAACCAATAACCTGTGTGTGTGTGTTAGAGTTACTAAGTAGGGTCCTTCAGATGGCTGTCTTGCTGTACATGCTTGATATTTGTTCCTGGAAGACTCTGCGGATGTCGACGCGTCTGCTCTTCAGAGTTGGGGTGAGAAGGCCGTTGGCGATGCTGAACGTCTCCGGGTGCAAGTAAATGTCCTTCACCTGAACGAAGAGAAACATGAGGCACAGAAAAAATCACACCAAAGGTCAGTATTGGGAGGTTAGTAGTAAAGCTGTAACCAACCGTTGTTTTCATAGTCCATTAATCTGTGATTGTTTTCTTGTTTATGGGTTAGTTGTTTGGTTTATAAAATGGCGAAAACAGGAGGATCCGTGTTTCCCAAAAAGCCCAAGATGACGTCCTCAAACATCTTGTTTTTTCCACAACTCTAAAGACATTCAGTTTACTGTCACAGAGGAGAGAAGAAACTAGAACATAGTCACATTCAACAATGTCAGAGAATCTGAGAAAATGGGACATGACAGTCTGATTGGGTTATTGCACGTTACACCCAAAACCCACCTATGAATTAATGAAGAAATTATAAGAAAGTACAACCTTTTTTCCGCAGTTAAACCACCAAAAGTGGATTTGTACACACCCTAAACCCAACCGCGCCACGCGCTTCACGCCGTGCACTTAGATGGTTAGAATAGGGCCCATTGTCTGTTAATCAAGTCCTCTACCGTTGTCACTATTTATATTTTACAGCGGTACATGGTATTAATTAACCCATTAATAAAATAGTTGGGGATACAGTTGCCAACTAATTGATACATCTTTGCAGCTCTAGTTAGTAGCTCATAAAATCAACCAAGTCTAATGTCAGCAGAGTTTTCTCACTTGTTCAAAGGACTTCAGCCCCGCTTCCTTCCCCACAGCTGTCATGTCCTCTAAGACTGCTTTCTTTAAATCCTGTTGAAAGACAAATTTCTGCTTCAATTGTTATGGAATGCCAAAAGTTAAATGGTGATATAATGAAATTGGTCTTTAGATGACGTACAGGATTCTGGCACAGCTCTTCGTAGGATCCCAAAAACCCTCGCTCTTTAGCCCAGTCAACAAACACCTCCGGGTCAGGTACAACTATGCCTATGAGAAAAGACTGGAGACATGAAGCACAAGAGAAAAATCAAAACGTTAACCTGTAAGAACAGCATTTTACTCACTGTAGGTTAACTGAATATGAATTGCATTGTACCTGTAAACTATCTCCGTGCACGAACACCTGCAGCACAGGAACACAACGCATGTAGACATTTTCTATCTTCTCTGGAGCGATGTACTCTCCCTGGGACAACTTGAAGATGTGCTTCTTCCTGTCAATGATGCGTAGCGTCCCGTTCTGGCAGAAGAAAAGGTGCAGACGTACACATTTGCTGACTTACGTGAGAGACTAGAAGATCAAGTTCATCTTTTTTAGGCTGAGTACTGTGTGTAATCTTACTGGAAGCCACTGGCCTACGTCTCCACTGTGCAGCCAGCCGTCGCTGTCCAAGGCTTCAGCCGTCCTCTCTGGGTCCCTCAGGTAACCTTTGAACACGCTGGGGCCACTAATACAGATCTGACGGGGACAAAGATGTGAAAAGAGTTTGTTGATGTGAAAATGTGATCGCCGCTTTAGGGGAAGTTACAGGAGTCGGGTTGGGAACCGGAGGGTGGCTGGTGAAAGTCCTCATACGGACCAAAGTATGGTGGTGGACTGGTAGCTGGAGAGGTGCCAACTGCTCGGGGTGCCTCTCCATGGTCAGGTTCAGAAGGGATTTGGGGAATGGCAACACACAGAGAGGGTGTGGCTCACTACCGTTGACCCAGACTAGGAGTACTGTGATTGGCTGTAGCTTATGCAACTTTTTACTTTTGATTAACTGAAGGCCTCCTCTATGATTTTTTTCTTACCCTAATGGTGGAACATGATAATCCAATCACCATCAGTGCAGCATCTGACTTTGGTTGTTGATTTTGAAGGTCTGAGGGCCGAACCATCATTTAAAATAAAGAGAAATGCATGTGTAGCAACATGTTTTTCTTACTTTCAAGTCTACTTCCAGCCATCAGCAGCTCCTGACAGCCCTTCATGTTTTCCTTTTTGTTATTATGAATAGTACCATGGCACCTTAAGACTCTCTCACCTCTCCATTTCCGTTCTTAGCAAAGTAGTTCATATCAGGGATGTCTATCAGCTTCACCTTGGCGCAGGGCAGCGGAGCCCCTACATGACCTGACAAAGACACATCCACACACCTGATGAGGACACGATTAACCAGCGCTAAAACACAAGCAATTCAGAGAAAAAAAGGTGGATGAAAGAACCGGATGACGTTTTACCTGCGCTCCAGTCTCCGGGCATAGAGAAAGTGCAGCCGGCCGTGCACTCCGTCTGTCCGTAACCTTCAAAGATCAGACAGCCCAGAGTGGCTCTGAGGAAGGACAGCACAGTGGGCGAGATGGGTGCTGAAGCGGTCAACGCAAACCGCACGTTACCTCCTAAACTGGCCTGAGACACAAGAGAAGCAGAATTTATGTGAGAGTTTAAATGCAGTCTTAGTGTGGGTACAAGCTCAGTTTCTTTTTAACAGTGTTTTTAACCTAGGCCATATTTTCCCATCTGCATTGACCAAAACGGAGCCAAATTCTTATGCTGTGCATGCTTCTCCAATACACTCCCACAGGACCAATATGCTCTGGGTGGATTTGGCATTGATTGCTGGAGTAGTTGAGCTCCTCTTGTGGAGTTTGGATACAAATGTGTTGACTATTCACAGCAATGCTGGTCTACATGTGTTAAGTGCTGTAAAATAGAACAGAACACTGTAGAGTCCTGGATTAACAGACAATATGCCATTAAACACTGAAAACAAATCTGCAGTAAAAAGGAAAGATTTGTTTTTGTTTAATGGTAGAGCTGCGAAGATTGTTCGATTACTTGTAAACTATTTGGATATTCAGTTTGAGTCCTATTCTGATTCCAGCTCCTTAAATGTGAATATGTTAAGTTTCTTTTCTCCTCTGTGACAGTTAACTCATCATCTTTGAGCTGTGGGTAGACATTAGAGGACGTCATCTTTGGCATTGGGAAACATTTAACCATTTTCTGACATTTTATAGGCCAAACTAATCCATTAATGGAGAAAATAATCAACAGATTAATCAACAACTAAAATAATCGTGAGTTGCAGCCTTACTTGCGGATAGATTTTCTTTACTGAAGACCTACATTGATAAAACAGAGAGGAATCTAAAACGGACCTGAATCCTGTTGAACACCAGTTTGTCCCACAGACTGTTGTTGCGTACGACTCCACTGCTGAGCTCTGCCTGCTTCCTCCTCACAGCGTAGTGAAGCAAGGCCCGTCGCAGCGGAGAGGTCACAGAACCCAGGATCTGTGTGGAAACCAGTGAACACAAAACAGAACCGGCCAAGAGTTACGGCGGCCTTCATAGTCGTACAATCACAAAAACATGTCATAGGGTCACTAATTAACAGGGCCGCACCGACTTTGCAGGAGAATAATGTTACACATTATATGTTTTTTTGTCTAATTTTCAATGCTGCTACGTGTACCTAGGGCCCTATTTTAGAGATCTAAGCACACGGCGTGACGCGCCTGATGCAGGTGCATTTAGGGCGCGTACGAATCCAGTTTTGCTAGTTTGAGGGCGTAAAAAGGTGTGTGTGTCAGGCGCATGGTTCAAAAGGGTTGTACTTAGTGTCTATCAAGTGTGTTTTAGTTGTAACATGCAATCAACCTATCAGAGCGTTCTCTCCCATTCCCTTTAAAATGCTCCATTTTGGAGCATTGCTATTACGATGGAGGATTTGCACCGTAATATTTTTGTTTGTGTGCTGCTGCACTTCTGTGTGTGTGTTTGTGTGCAACAAGCATTGTGTGTGGGCTGTGCATAAGCCTAGATGCATTAATGCACTGTTAAAATAATGATGAAATGCTGCATTATTGACTTTAGAGGCTTTTGCGCGATCACTTCCCGCTGCCTCAAGATAGCAGCAATACACCCAGAATGCACCTGAACACACGTCCCTGTAAGACCAGCAAGCCCATGGTGCACTTGCTATTCAACCGACGTGGGCGCTGGACGGTCTCAAAATATCAAGACACTTGATAGGTTCTTGCACTGCGCCGGGTGCAAGATGGGGGCCCATAGTGTTACACAGACGCCCACGGGCCCCTCAGTGGTGGTCATGACAGAGGGTCACGTGCGCCACCCAGATTTATCATGCCGGTCCGGGGGATTCTCTAATCCTGAGGCCTCCACCGCCCTGAATCTATTTACTGACCTTGTCATAGATGCGATTGAGCAAACGAGGCACAACAGGAAAGAAGGTGGGTTTGAGGGTTTTAATGTCATCCATGAGAAGAGAAATGTCGCCTTGGTAGAATCCTACTCTCGCCCCGTGGCAGAACATAGACACCTGCGACAGAAAAGACTTCATTTAGGTAATTACAAGGTTATTATAGGGAAATCAAACTTAAATAAGCAGTGAAAAGTATATTAAGTGAAATGAAACTTTACAAAAACTAAACTGAAACCATGTTATATTTATTTATTTAGGTTTAAAAATAATAAAAGACAAGATGATGAGTCAGGCTGACTAAAAATGGCAAAACTTGGTTTACACACAAACACACACTACAAAAATGTAAAAATGTTAACAGCTATTTTGCATATACTTTGGATATATTTCATTTATATATTATATATAATAAGGTCCGTTACATTCAAGCAGTTGCCAAACAAGTTGCTACAAAGCTAATAAAGAATATCAGCTCAACACAACTCTCTCATTCATTTCTCAGTATGAATGTTCAGAAGACTGTGGCGTCCGGTGACCCTATAATCACCTCTTTTACATCCTCCGTGTCCTCCTTGGCTACTAGTAACTGTGCGGAGGCGGGGTTGGGGGGGGGTGCCACTACTTAAAAATTCAAAACCAACCACCAAGGCAAATTCCTTACCTTTTATTGCCAAGTCAGTGTTACTGACTTGGCAATAAATCCCTTCCTGGTTCGGATTTCTGATTCAAAACGAAAAAAAAGAAAAGAAAAAAAAAGGGGAGAAATGCATCCGCTACCTGAATCATCCTCTCGAACATGTGGGCAAGGGGCAGGTAGGAGATCGACACATCCTGCTGTTGGATCTCAAACGAACCCTGAGAGAGAGAGAGAGAGAGAGGGGGAAAGAGGGAGAAAGGGGGAGAGAGAGAGAGAGGGAGAGAGAGAGAGGCAAAGCACAGGGGAGAGATTACATTCAGGAAGCAGGCGAACGTGCAGAATGGCTTTTTCAACAGCAGTTTGATAGCATAATCTCTGTACCGGGGGGGGCAATTAGTTAAAGTACCTCGCAGTGACAGGGGCAATCAAACAGCCAATTAATCATACCATTAGACACAGCGGGGAGAGGGACAGGTTTTTTTTTAGGAGATACTGAGACACAAACAGATGGGAGCTGCGAGGCTGTTCTCAATTAGACAAGGAGGTGGAAGAGTAGACAGACCTCCAGGATCTTAATGACAGAGGAAGTGTTGGAGGCGATGTTGCCGTGGGTGATCATGGCTCCCTTGGGCTTCCCTGGATAAATAAACACAGAATTATGGCAGTGCCATAAAGAGAGCTTGTTAGTGGGCACTCGAGGACACTTCTCTAATGATGTGAATGAAGGATAATTACGCCGAGAGAGAGACACGGTATGGAAATCAAAGGCGGTACCTGTGGTTCCACTGGTGAAGCAAACCACGGCCAGATCCTCGGGCTGGGGCGGCTACAGCAGGCAGCAATAAAACATGAGACTATGACAACAGGCTTCCTCTACAAGTGAGTGTTAATGATATCGTATGGGACAGGAGCAACGGGGAAACTGTCATCCTGGCATTTAGAGGGGGGTTATCTGTTTACTGGAACCAGTCTGATGTGGTGGTGTGGTGTAGCAGCTGAGAGACGATGTAAACTCACCACAGGATCTTTGAGGTACTGCCTTCCCAGGTCCTAAGACAAGAGGGGACAACGAGGAGTTCTTCATTTCAATTTACACATCACCATTGGTGACTAAATTAAAGGGGAGACATTTAAAGGCATTACAGGGATTTAGTACCCGTTTGCTTTGTAGTCTGGACAGATAGGCCTGTGTGTAATAACACAGTGTTATTGACTAGTGTTCCTGACTGGCTAGTAGTCCTTACCTAGGTACTGTCAGGGCCCACATACTCTGTTCCTGACTGGCTAGTAGTCCTTACCTAGGTACTGTCAGGGCCCACATACTCTGTTCCTGACTGGCTAGTAGTCCTTACCTAGGTACTAGGACTCCCAACAAATATGTAACAGAAGGGCGATGCCTCACTCTGTAGCTAAAACAGAGAGCTCAACACACAAGGTGACAAGAGGAGCTGCAACTATGTGCAGTACAACAAAAATATGTTTAGTTTTTTTTAATTAAACCTATTCTGGTACAACCTTTGAATACAATTATGAACCTGAAAATGAGCATAATGAGTACTTTAACATATTCATCTAAACAGCCCCTCTGCCTCCGTTAGCTCACCATCAGCTGCTCCAGCTTCAGGACCTCCATCTTGCAGTTCTTCGCCCTCTCCACGAACGCCTCGCTGAACTCGTTGAAGAGGACCAGGCAGGAGAGCTTCGGCGTCACGCCTTTCTCCTTGTTCTCCAACAACGCCGCCGCCTTCTCCTCCCGGTCGCAGATCACCAGAGAGATCTCCGCTAAGAACGCCGCCGACATACATACACAGTTACTAAAACAACAGTAGTGTGTGTAAACTGTAAAAAAGGAATAGTTCACCCCAAAGAGAGAGAACAGTCATTTTCTACTGAGCGTCTTTTACATTATGATCCTACGGAGTAAACTGCGCCTTCAAAAAGTCATGAGTGGGTTTTTTTGGTTTTTTTTCTGCGTCTCAGGGCGTCTTCTTGAAGTTCAAAAAAGGTCAAATACAGGAAAGCACTTTTTTGACTAAATACCAAATGACAAGCGGTGTACCCAGACCTGTCGTTTCCATAACAGCAAGAAAAAATGGAGTCAGAGCACAGCGAGGTATAACTGGCAACTAGCTTTGTTTAATCTAATCTTAGCGCCTCTCTCTAGCTCTCTTCTTTCTCTAGCTCACTCCACCACTTTGTTTTATATAATTTCTCTCTCTCTCTCTCCACCACTTTGTTTTATAACATTTCTCTCTCTCTCTCTCTCTCCACCACTTTGTTTTAGCTAAAGTTAGCACCTCTTTCTCTCTCTCTCTCTTCCTTCTCTAGCTCTCTCCACCACTTTGTTTTATATCATTTCTCTCTCTCTCTCTCCACCACTTTGTTTTAGCTAAAGTTAGCACCTCTTTCTCTCTCTCTCTTCCTTCTCTAGCTCACTCCACCACTTTGTTTTATAACATTTCTCTCTCTCTCTCTCTTCCTTCTCTAGCTCACTCCACCACTTTGTTTTATAACATTTCTCTCTCTCTCTCTCTCTCTCTACCACTTTGTTTTATCTAACGTGAGCATCTCTCTTTCTCTCTCTCTCCCACTTTGTGCATACATTTAATTGAGTGTTATACTTGTTTTGCAATTTTCTACTCCACTACTCTAACATGACTTTGCAGATGAAGATGGTTCTGCTGTTCTGTTCACGCTGTCTCCTTTATATACTCCCGATTATATAAAAGCTAAAAAGACTAAAACTGAAATCAGTTGATTAGTTTATTAACCTGGTAATAATTGTTTTTTGTTTTAGTTAATATACGTCTATCTGCTTATTTTACTTTTCATTTGAGTTTTGTATAAAAAAACACGTGTTTTTCATGACTCTCAGACTCCAAAAACATCTCCCGGGTGGATGACCTACTGTGTGTGGCTCACCACTGTGGTCTGATGCTTTGATTTGATTGGTTGGCAGACCGGCCAAAGAATGCATCTTTTGATGGAACTATTCCTTTAAATAAAGATAAATTCCCATTAACAATGAACAGAATCTTTGTGTTGTTGTTCTCACCCAGGTTGAGGATGTGGACCATGGCCTCCAGGCCCAGGGTGTCGTACAGAGGCACCACGGCCATGGAGAAGGTGTAGCACGCCAGCTCCGAGACGATCCACTGTGAGCAGCAGAGGGAGACAGCGCAGCACGGTTAGCACTCACTCCCAGCCTCCACACACTGCTGAGCACTAGTAGATATCTAGACATTAAAGGGAAACCACCGTTTCTTTCAACCAGGACCCTATTTTCACATGTTTTTGTGTCTAAGTGACCCATGGGAACAACAATCTTTGAAATGAGTCCAGCATTAAGCGAGAACAAGCTGCAATGTGAGTTAATAGGGCGATCGTCGAGCTTGTATTTAACTTCACAAAAGTGCTTGTTTGGACGCTGACAGACTAAGATTAATATTCATAGTATCTGACATTATGGGAAGGATCCCTTCAGAGAGAAACCCTTAAAACGTCTTTGAGACTCTTCTGTTTAACCACAAACAGCTCTGAAGTCACTAGCGCTAATCCCACCAGACTCCTTTAAAAAAGGTAATACTTTAGGCGTGTATACAGCCAACATATTTTCACATGAAATCATAACTGTGTGTTTATTTCCACCAAAACTAGAGTTGTGACGGTTGGAAACGTGAAAAGATGACCCAAAACGTCTTTACATAGTTGGATTTTGTTCCTGTCAACTTTGAATGAAGTGTGTTTTACGAAGTGTCGGACAACATTATGGAAAGGATTTGTAAGGAGGTCAAATAATAATTAATATTACAAACTCATAATAGTACAAAACCTTCAAGAATTTTTTGGACAATGGCATTACAGTGAAGTCATTTTCTGAACTTGCCAGACAGTTGTAACCGTTCTACTTATGTGTATTATTTACTTTTACCCTCTTTGTCATTAAATCCACATTACTGATGAATATTAATTAATATTTGTGAAAGCACCAGTATTCAACCTAACAATATCGCTGAAATACGACATCTCAGGGAACAAATAAAACAAACGCTCCCTGCAGAACCAGCGGCAGGTCCTCGGGTCGTACCTCGGGTCTGTTCTGTGCAAATATCCCCACAAACTGCTGCGGGTTGGGCTGGCAGCCCTTGGCCAACAGCCCCGAGCCCAGCACCTGGGCCCGCTCAGCCACCTGAAGGATTAAAAAGAATTAATAAAACACTCCGTCAACAACAGCAAAGACTGAACATGTTACACCGAAGGGCTGCGATGACTGGAGAACTGGAACGTGTCCCACCTCAGTGTAGGAGATCCACTGGTAGGGCTGGCCCGGCTGTCTGAAGCCCAGACACGGCTCGCTGCCTGAAGAGCACGAGACACATGTGACACCTCAGTTCAAACACATGCAATATTCATAGTGTGCTGTCTGTTACTTTTTTTACTTGAATTAGAGACTTTATATCTTGAATATTGCCGCCGTTGGGCGAAAACCAGACCAAAAAAAACGACCAGAACGACGACCTGTCACATTCACACAGCTCCACATTCACATCTGGAAGCTGCCACGGTCGGATCTGCTGCAGCTGGCGGCTCCACGGCAGCGGTCGGGGTTTAAGGCCTTGCTCAAGGGCACCTCGGTGGTGGTGATGAGGGAGGGACAACTGACAGGAGAACCTTTAAGCCACCACTGGCGTTTTGCTTTTCAGCAAATAAAAAAAAAAAATCAATTGGAAAAAATTTTGTTTGGCAGTCTGATGAAGTTGCCTCGTCCCCGTTTTAAATATTTGTAAAAACCCACAGACAGACGTAAAGGGGGATCAGTAGACCTAATTTACTAAAAGAAAGGAACATCTCAACATATGGAAGACAAATATGGGGACAAAGTTCTGCTTATGACCCATGTCAGGTTACTGAAATTTAAACCATCTTGCTATCTAACTGCTATAAAACAAGCGTGATGTTAAGTGGAATTCTATTGTGATGAGTAACTGTAACTATTTCACACACCACAGGCTGGTTCAACGGATAAAGGATAGAGCCTGACAATTTGTCCCTCACTTTTCACTCTCGGTACGACGTTCTCAAAATCCCTTCACTTGAAAACCAAAAACTTTGAGCTAGCAAGCTTTGGGAAAGTTTTAGGGAAAATTTGAATGGTGCAACACGTCAGCCTGCTCGGTTCTTTCAGGGAATGATGTTTACGGCATTTTCTCTCTAACTGGGACATTTTGGGACTAATTGCTGTGGACGTACACATAGAGATACACAGGTAAGAGCTAATCAGGTGCAACCATGTATCAGCTGATTTAAATAGCTCACTTTACTGTGTTGTGTTAACAGTTTACTTCCTTTAATATTGGATGTTTTCTAGTTCCTTGTGGCAGCTGAGATATTCATTCTTTTGTCACTTCTTTGATTTGGTTTCACAGTCAAATTAAGGATCGAGTTCAATAAAGTGCGTTGTGAATGCGTCGGCACCTGCGATCCTCAGGCCTCTCTGGAACATGTCAAACACCGTCCTGGTGTCATCGTAGTAAAACTCCAGCAGTGTGTCGTCTTTAAGGAGAGCCGATCGTCTGCAGCTGGGATCTCCCTACAACAAACATCACTATTACACACTTTAAAGGCTAACTGAGTTTATTTCAGCCTGGACCGTATGTTCCCATGCATTGGTGTCTAGGTGACTAAATCTTTGTTAAATTTATTGAAATTGGTCCAGTATTGAGTGAGAACGCACACCTTCAGTCTGTGTCCACTAAAGGTTTTTGGTGAAACAAGCTGAAATGTAACTTAATAAGGAAATTATCCAGCTTGTACACCTTCACAAAAGTGCTCATTTTGCAACTGACAGGCTCAGATTATTATTCTAAGTGTCTGACAACATTATGGAAATAATCCCTACAGCGATAGACCTTTTGTTAAAGAGTAAGATCTTCTTAGTTTAACATGAAACCGCTCCAAAATGGCCACCTCCAAACCCACCAGACTCCATTTAAATAAACACTACTTTTAGCGTGTATAGAGCAGCATATTTCCACATATAAATGGGTGAATTATGGGTTTATTTCCACCAAACCAGAGTGGTGATTGTTGGAACAGTGGAAAGACGAACCAAGACAACTTTTAGTAGTTTTATTATGTTTCTGTCGACTTTGACTGAAGTGTGTTTTTACGATATAATTCCCGTTAATTTAAATGGCTTTAATATTTGTTTAACATGAAACAACACAGTTATCACCATCATTAAATAAACAGTAAGTTTATGATTGTAACATATACTTCATTCAAAGTCAACAGAAACTAAATAAAACTAACATTGCACTAACATTGACTAGTTAGTGTAAAGGTAGTGTCAAGTTTACACTTGTGTTTTATCTATTTTATGAATTTTTTTGTTGATGATACTTGTGTTTTATCTATTTAACTGATTTTGTGTAAAGCACTTTGAATTGTGCTGTTGCTGAAATGCACTCTACAAAGGAAGCTGCCTTGCCTTGCCTGCCAAAAGCCGTCTTGGTTTTACATGGGAGTATGCTGGTTCTGTACAAGCTAAAAGTCCTGTTTATTTACATGGAGTCTGATGGGTTTGGTGATTTTGGGTCTGTTTGATGTTTGTTCCTCTTTAACAAGAAGGTCTCTCTCTGTTGGGATCCTTTCCATAATGCTGTCAGACATTTAGAATAATAACCTGAGTCTGTCAGTGGTAAAAAAACATTTAGTGGACGGACACTAACGGTGTGTATTTGCCCTTTAGGGTTATTTTGCAGCCCGCTTTGCACCTACCGATTACAGCGTTCTAGCTCAATACCGGACCAACTTCCCTATATTTGTTACCATTGTTGCAGTTTACATGAATGACGATGCCGACGGCGGCGACTCACATTCACAGCGACAGACTGGGCTTGTAGATCACAGGGAGGACGCATGGGTCGAGGACGGGTCACCAGCCAGTATGCGGTGAGAGACGCCAGGGCTCCGAGACCCAGCAGAGAGGAGGAGGACAGGGAGAAGGACGACCGGGACGGCAGGAGACTCCAGAAGTCCTCCGATTCAGAAGCTTTGAGTCCAGCGCTTGAGCGAAGTGACTGTAACCAGTCCTGGAAATGCATAGCTGAGACAGGAGGAGGACAGAAGCCAAGAAAGAAAGAAAGAAAGAAAGAAAGAAACAAAAGAATGTTTCATCGTGCTGCAATTTGAAAAATGCAGAAGGCAAAGATATATATATATATTTTTTTACTATCTTCAAGACTCAGTGTGCCCTTTAAAGTCACGTTTAAACGTATGTAATTTCCTTCTAATTAGAAAGAAATTGTTTAGTAATTTAAAAAATATAGTTTTTATTGTCACATGCAATTGTAAACCGCACAACATAGTGAACCTTGAGCTCTGCTTTAATCCGACCTGAGAATTAGGAGCAGCGGACGCAACTTGGGATCGCTCAGGGACACTTCAACAAGCGGACTGGAGAAGCCGGGAATCAAACCGCCAACCTCGTGGTTAAAGGACCAGTACTTTCCCTCCGGAGTGGCAGCCTAAAAAGTTCCCTGATTGGGTATTGAACCCCGGCCGCGGCAGTGAGAGCGCCGAATCCTAACCACCGGGAATGGTATGTGTTCTGTTAACGTTTTTTCTATATTCCAGTGAGCCAATGAGCAGCCAGCATGCTTCTACAAAAATCTAACAATGTCTGTGATTGGCTTAAGTAGTAGGAGCTGAAAAACAAAAAAGATTTGTGTCATAATGTGTATTTTTTCACCCTGGGACCAGGTTTCAAAAAAGTTGCACATGCGTCACTTTGCGTCAAGTACATACAAGATGCTAACGAGAGACTTCTGTAATGCCAATACAGTAAAAAAGGACCTACTTAACGAAGTTGGTTCATTGTTGGCTACAAGTTAGCATCAAACACAACAAAGGCTGTCATTTTAATGGTGTTTTGTGCTAATGTTAGCAACCAATCAACCATAGATAGCTACAACATTTTTAAATGATTGCTAGCTTAGCTACAAGCTAGCAATCAAACACAACAAAGGCTGTCACTTCAATGGCGTTTTGAGCTAACGTTAGCAACCAAACAATCACAGATAGCTAAAATGTTTCTGAAATGATTCCCATATTCTGTGATTGTTTGTAATGAGAAAAGTTTATTATTTAATGGATTTCACAAATTTCAGTAGGACACGTTATGCCGTAAACCGTTTACATCTGAGCATGCGCGACTGAAACCTGCACTCGCCTCCCATCGGGGAGGGACGGCCCCTAACAACTGTGCCGGCATGTTGTGGATCATTCAAAGACTAAACTGGATTCTTTAAAACTTCATACAATAGTTTGTCAACAGGTTCACCCATCTTCACATTGAGCTGGAGACAACAAAAGCCTATTCTCTCCTGCCCTGCCCCCCCCCCCACAGTAAACACAACAATCCATCTTAAACACAGAATGCAAGTAAACCTAAACGAGGGGGTTAGTAAAGCCAACACTCGCCCTTCTGAAACTCTTTAAATCCCAGTGTGAAGGGGCTGGTTAGAAGGCTGAACCACACTGGGCCGCAGGCTTGGCACCACTCACAGAGGGAGAAAAAACCAGAAGAAAAGCTGTAAGGGAGGGGGGGAGGCGGGGGGGGGCACCAGGAAGTAATAATGATTGGTTTAACAGAAACGGGAGCCGAGGTTACTCTCAGTCATGTCGCGCCACTCTTTGATTCAGCAGAGGAGAGCAACTCGGGGTGCAGACAGTAGCGAGGGGCCG
>NC_048411.1:29321939-29324596 GCF_013103735.1 Etheostoma cragini | reverse complement strand
TATATAATTTAATTCAATTTAATTAACCAAATTAAAGAGGGGGGGGGGGACCTTGAGACTGATCCAAAAGCTCCAACACAAACTTAGAAAACCTCATTTTACCTTCTCTACCGAACCACGTCATCTTCTTCCAACCTCTCACCCACTTTCTCCCCCGGTGCCCAATAGGAGCGGGGATAAAGAGGGATGTCAAACTCCTCCCCTCCTATTCTACCAGGCCGCTTCCCTTCCCTGCAAGGACAAAGTGATGCCACACTCGTCCACACAGCAGAGGACCAGCAGGGTCCTGAAAGTCTTTTAATTTAATGTTCTACTAGTACTAACGCCTTTAAAACAAGTAATACTTTGTTTACAAAAGGTCTTATATTAAGGCTGCAAATAACTCATTTTCTTTGTCTATTAATCTGTAGATGATTTTCTGGATGAATGGATTAGTTGTTTGGTTTATAAAATAGTAAAAAAGTGGATCAGTGTCTCCCAAAGTCCAAGATGACGTCCCCAAATGTCTTGATTTGTCCACGACTCAAAGATATTCAGTTTACTGTCACAGAGGAGAGAAGAAGCTAAAAAGTATTCACATATAACGAGCTGCCATTAGACAAGTTTGACTTATTTTCATAAAAATATGATAAAGCAATTATTAGTTGACATCTGATCTATTAATCGGTTAATTGTTGCAGCTCTATTTTATATTTCTTTTGTCTTGTCGTTGGTTTAAATAAACATCGTGACGTCATAAATAAGTTTGTGTGTGTGTGTGTAACATTACAATTTACTCAATTTGGATGTTATACGACAGCATAGTTATTTTGTATATTCAGTTTTGCAGCATAAGATCTCCTAATGTGACAACTATTTTATTTATTTGATGTTTTTAGAGAACCAACACTGTCCAAAAAAGCTATTGAGCATTAAATATTAATATCAGTACTAAACAGGTAATATAAATTGGTCAATAATTATCTTTCTCTGGCTTAAAATCCGTTCTGATGTGGGGGCCCGGGTAGCTCACTTGTTAGCGTACACGCCCATAAACAGAGGCGCAGTCCTCGACCCAGCGGCCGCTGGTTCAGTTCCAGCCTGCAACCTGCAGACCTTCAGGTCTAAGGTGTCCTGTCAAAACTAAAGGCCTGAAACAGCCACACACAAAAATAATTAAGTAATTCCATAGTGATTTTCCATAATAGAGCCGTGAAGTCGGCATAACAGTTGATCCTAGAAAAGGTAGATATGAAAATGTCTTAAAGTCTTAAATTGAACTTGGAGCATCCCGGGGGTCATTTTATCTGAATTAAACCCCCTCGGTTGTCACTTCACACCTGCCGGAGCAACGCAGCAGCTGGTCGACCCCTCGAGTCCTTTCTCTTGGTAAATAAATGAGAAAGAAAAAAAAAAAGGCCTTCATGAAATGTGACACATCAAAAAAAAACAATGACAGTCTGCTGTGAGGAGGACTTCCTGCGGCCCCCCTTCTGTCTCCCTGATGCTCCCTGCTCCCATTCATCAGCCCATTGTCACACACACAGAGGCCATTGTGCTCCCGGCACACACACACACACGTTAAAATAAACTAAAGGAATTTAAATGCAGCCTCGCATCCCGTGTTGGTCCCTGCTGGGGGAGAAGGACCTAAAAGTGTCCGGTCACATCGCACGGCGCTATTTTCTAGAGCTGCAAAGATGAATCTATAGTTGTAAACTTTTGAATTATCAGTTAATTTATTTGAGTCATTTTTCATGACAAAAGTAAAAGAAATCTGATTCCAGCGTGTTAAATGTGAGTATCTTCTAGTTTCTTCTTTCCTCTGGGACAGTGAACTGAATGTCTTTGAGTTGTGGACACAACGAGACATTTAAGGACGTCTTCTTGGGCTTTTGGGAAACACTGATTAACATTTTCCACAATATTCTGATATTTTAAAGCCTAAACAACTGGACATATACATTAATCCAGAAAAGAGCCAACAGATTAATCCATGATGAGAATAATTAGTAGTAGTTATTTTTGTTATCCATTAATATGACGATTAATCTTCTGGTCTATAAACATGGTGATGTCTTCAAATGTCTTGTTGTGTCAGTCCAAAACCCAAAGACATTCAGTTTAATATGACAGAAATTAGCAGGAAACCTCCTGCACGATACACAAATGTTGCATTGTCTGACAAACCTGATTGGAGTCGAGTGAATTTGACACCATGGGAGACTCACACACACCTTGGAAGTGGAGGCAGTGTTTCCCCCAGCGTATGGCAAACCTAACCTAAGTCTGATTCTTTGAGGGGTGGAGTTGTAACGGGTCACATGCTTATTTCACAAATAAGAGGACCATATTATTTTGGATCAATGGTGGTTTGCAGAGATGTACCGATACTGGTCCCAGTGTTTGTATCGCCTCCGATACTGCCTAAAACACTGGTATCGGTATTGGGAAGTCCTGGAGTTTATGCACCGACCTCGACACCACGTAATAAAGCCCTAAAGAAAATCTAAGTTAAAGTAGTTTATTTATGTTGTTACCAATTTAAACAATAGTCAAGGACAACACAAGTAAACACAAAATGCAATTTGTAAATGAAAATGTTTACTTGTGTTGTCCTTGACTATTGTTTAAATTGGTTTGATGTTCCGAAACACTTAAGTGTGACAAACATGCAA
>NC_048411.1:29320391-29321839 GCF_013103735.1 Etheostoma cragini | reverse complement strand
CCCCCCCCCCCCCCCACATGTCACCTCCTGTAGTTTCTGGGTCAGGGGGAAGCGTTCCCCCGCATCACCACAGAAGCTCTGCAGGCCACTGTGCACAGCCTTCTCTCGCTCTGCGTGTGCAGCGATTCAGGAACCTGTTCTACGTAGCGTTGGTTTCATTACCGATTCATCTTTTGGGTATTTTCTGGATGAGTGGATTAGTTGTTTTTTGGTCTCTAACATGTCGGAAAATAGTGAAAAATGTCGATCAGTGTCTCCCAAAGTCCCAAGATGACGTCCTCCAATGTCTTGTTTTGTTCACAACTCAAATATATTCAGTTTACTGTCTCAGAGGAGAGAAGAAACTAGAACATATTGACATTTAACCAGCTGGAACCAGAGATTTTTTTCATAAGAAATGACTCAAACCGAAAAGTTGGCAATTAAATTAAAGATGCATTTGGTAAAACTTATGAAACTAACTTTATGTCATATTTGCTGAAACTGACCCTAGATATTCCAGTAGAACTACAAAAAGCCGGTCATTAACCCTTGTGTTGTTTTTTGTCAACCCTATTATTACTATTTCTGACATTTCTGTCACTTTTTCAATGTTGTGGTTGCTTTTTTAAATGTTTTATTTACAGTTATTGTTTTTTCTAATGTTGACATTTTCCGCTTATTCCAAAAGGCCCATTTTTTTTATTTTTTTATTTATGAAAATGGGTCAAATTTGACCCGAGTACAACATGAGGGTTAAAAAACAAAAACATCTGTCTCCTTTGGCACCACCTACAGCCTGTAGGGCGGTTTGCAAACATCCACCGCTCCCTGTTCAGATGCTAAGTGCGTCAATCACTTCGTCAATGCGTCTTGTCAATCACTGCTCATGCATACACAGTCACGCATACGTGGGGGGAGGGGCTTAGGAGTCCTGGATCTTCCCAATCCTACCAACAGCACCTTAAATAGTTATACAGCTCTAATTCTATTCAGGATTGTAGCTTTATGGGGGACTTCATTCTGGCTCTTCTAGCAGACCACATCAATATGTATTCATGTAGGGAAATAACTAAAAAGTCATAATTACTTAAAAGAACCTCATTAAGGTCAGTCCTTTTCTGTCCGCTGGTGATAAAAAGACATGCATACATTTGTTAAAGGCAGCTCGTACTGTTTTATCCCCTCAGGCTAGACCAAAAGTCTCTTTTAATAATTTAAAACTCAACACAGAGTCTGGCTGCCAGAGTTCAAAATGGAGCAAGAAGTAGAGCTAACTTCTCTCCTCATTTTAGGTCTATGCAATCGCTGCTTTTTAATATAATAATAAGCTTTACCCGGTGGGAACAACTGCCATTCTAATTCTTAAAAGGTCCCATGACATGGTGCTCTCTAGACCTTAGTGGTCCCCTAATACTGTATCTGAAGTCTCTTTTATATAGACCTTAGTGGTCCCCTAATACTGTATC
>NC_048411.1:29318470-29320291 GCF_013103735.1 Etheostoma cragini | reverse complement strand
GTCCCTAATACTGTATCTGAAGTCTCTTTATATAGACCTTAGTGGTCCCCTAACACTGTATCTGAAGTCTCTTTTATAAAGACCTTAGTGGCCCCTAATACTGTATCTGAAGTCTCTTTTATATAGACCTTTGTGGTCCCTAATACTATATCTGAAGCAAGTGGTGTGTGTGTGTGTCTACAAACAGTGTTTGACAGTCTGAGCCAATCAATGACTGTAGCTTAGTCATCGTTGACCTAACTGCCAGATGTTTCTCAAAACCAGTTTTTGGTTTCTGTTATTTTTAATTGACACATTCTTCCACACAGCAGGTCTGAGTATCAGCAGGTCTGAGTATCAACAGGTCTGAGTATCAGCAGGTCTGAGTATCAACAGGTCTGAGTATAAGCAGGTCTGAGTATCAGCAGGTCTGAGTATCAACAGGTCTGAGTATCAACAGGTCTGAGTATCAGCAGGTCTGAGTATCAGCAGGTCTGAGTATCAGCAGGTCTGAGTATCAGCAGGTCTGAGTATCAACAGGTCTGAGTATCAACAGGTCTGAGTATCAACAGGTCTGAGTATCAACAGGTCTGAGTATCAGCAGGTCTGAGTATCAACAGGTCTCTTAGGATCTCTTAGCTCCGTCTCTGCTTGTGAGCTGGAGGAAATGCCCAAACATGCAGCCTGCCTCGGGCTACCCATTACATGCCTGTCATCCCCCAATGAACCTGTGTTCTGTATATATTACATAGCAATAGGGCTGCAAAGATTAACTGATTAAATCACTAACTAGTTTGATGATTAAATAATTGGTTTGAGTTATTTTTCATGAAAAAAAAGTCAAAATACTCTGATTCCAGCTTCTAAAAAGGGTAACTACCGGGTTTTTTTTTTACATTTACAATCAGACAAGTGCTTTTTTTGCTGTTGACAGACTCAGATTAATATTCATAGCGTCTGACAACATTATGGAAAGGCTTTCTAAGGAGGTCGACCTTTCGGTTAAAGAGTAAGATGCTTTCTTTAAACATTAAAACATCCGCAAAATTGTGTTCACTAAACCCACCAGACTCCATATAAATAATCAGTCTTTTTAGCATCGTAAAATATAGTTAATTCAAGTCAACAGAAACAAAATAAAACTATTGAATTGCCGTTCTGGGTCGTCTTTTGACTTTTCCGACCATCACAACTCAAGCACAACACAAGTTTTGGTTGAAATAAACACACAGTGTTTGATTTACATGTAAAAATACGCTGACTCTTTACACGCTAAAAGTTTTGCTTTTTTAAAAAGGAGTCTGGTGGTTTTGATGGCTGAACATCTTCGTTGAGGAACTAAACCTCCATATAAGGGCGCGTGCTGTACCATTGGAGCTACCCAGGCGCCCGGCTGAATATCTTTGAGTCAGGGACAAAAGAAGACAGTTGAAGACGTTGTCTTGGACTTTAGGAAACGCTGATCCACATCTTTCACCATTTCCTGACAATTTATAGACCAAGCACCCAATCGATTAATGGAGAAAACAATCAAAATAATGAAAATAATTGTTGGTCGCAGCTTCAAATGATGATGGGTTAGGTTGAGAGTAGTGATGGTGGTAGATTGTTCCATAGAGAGGGTACTCTGGAGGCTATTTACTTGTATATTGAAATTAAAATAGGAGATTAAAAGTCCTTAGAGTGTTTTGTACTGTTCGAGTGAATCTCTGTGAACAAACATTTTTAATCATTGAGTGTTTTTGTGCACCAGGGCGGATCCTCCGGCCTCGCACGACCAAGACACACAAACCTCAGTTGCTATAACTGTCATACAGTCGGGGGGGGGGGGGGGGGGGGGGG
>NC_048411.1:29296719-29318456 GCF_013103735.1 Etheostoma cragini | reverse complement strand
GGCAGACAGCTGGCACCGGGCCATGTGGACAACTTCAAACATGTTGCAGGCTAGACATGCAGGTAAAGAAAGATATAATACTCCGGAAAGGTGAAATACAAACGAGGGCTTATCCAAACTGAGGGTGTGAGGATAGAGGGGTTTGCATATTTAGGACTGGGTTTAGAAAAACAACAACAACAACAACAACAACAACCACAACAGATTGCAGCTTGTTATGAAACTAAATTTGTCTTCTGGCAATCAGCCCCATGCCGAGAATCAAAAACACCTTCCACGTTCTCTCTCTCTCTCTGTGTTTGTGTGTGTGTGTGTGTGTGTGTGTGTGTGTGTGTGTGTGTGTGTGTGTGTGTGTGTGTGTGTGTGTGTGTGTTAGGTCACGGTAGTTTGCTGCTATGACGACCAGCCACACTCGCCTCAACAGAAGCTACTAACCCAATGGAAAAAGGAGGACGGGGCACAGCGGTCGAGTCCAGCAGGTACCAAAATTTCACTTTTTGAGGTTTTTTAACATTAATATGCGTCTCCCAGCCTGCCTATGCCCCCCCCCCCCAGGGGCTAGAATGGTGATAGGTGTAAACCGAGCCCTGGGTATCCTGCTCTGCCTTCGAGAAAATGAAAGCTCAGATGGGCCGATCTGGAATCTTGCCCCTTATGAGGTCATAAGGGGCAAATATCCAGAAAGCTTAAGTTCTGCGCCATGAAATCATCAAATATTACAGTAGGGACAAAGCAAGAAATGAAGTGTTTGACACTTAAAATGTCCCTGGGGGGGGGGGTACTTAACCCTTGTGTTGTCTTCCCGTCAACCATGCAACGTTTTTATGTTTTGGGGTCAAAATGTAAAATTTTTGTTGGTTATCGCACAGTTTTTGTCACTTTTTGTCATTTTTGTTACTTTTTCCATTTTCTTGGTCATGTTTTCCAATTTTTGGCACATTTTTGTTGTTTTTTTCCCAACATCTCATCACTTTATTTCAACATTCTTTTATCATTTTTTTTTTTTCAATTGCTATAAAATTAAACAAAACACCCAAATTCAAAGAATGCAGTAAACTGATCATTTATTTTACTAGTTGGCTTATGGAACCGCCACGTTTTATTTTTTTGAGAATTTGATTTCAAGAAACACAAATTTCTGAAATAGAAACTTTTGGAGTGTGGGTCAAATTCGACTCAAGGGTAACAGGAGGGTTAAGATGGCTGGCGCATGCGCACGCACACACACACACACACACACACACACACTCTCTCAAAGTGCACCCCAGGTCTTTTAAACAATTTGAAAGCACACTGCAAGAAATATCCAGAAATCTTCAAGTGCATTTCTACAAGTACTGCAGTAGGAAGAAAGCCTCGTGAGATCAAAATAAGTTAAAACTCCAGGTGAGCACATTAGACACAATGCATGTTAAAATCTTATCTGGAGACATATAGAATCCATTTATCCCATGCGTTTTGAACGCAACATTACTAACGTTGCCTGTTTGTCATCACTGGAGCATTTAAAAACTCAACTCTTCCAAACTTATGGACCAGTTAGTCAACAGGTTCATTCATGGTTTCTTCATTCACTGCATTCACGGTGCTCCGAGGACTACAACACACTCTCAGCTCGGTGTGCGCGAGCTGCAGACGCAACTTAGACTGCTATCCGGATCTTGGTTTGGGTTTCTGATGTCGAGCAGAACCGACCCGGAACAAACTCCGAAACAAAGAATGAGCAAATTAAATTTACCTCTGTAGACTCAGGGCTCCAAACGCTCCTACGAATGTGCTCCCAAGTTCCACTCCTCAAGCTGCAGATCCTTGGAAATGTCCTCGCACGTCAAGCTGCGGAGGATATGACTCTATTTCCGGTTAAAACCTTTAAAAATAAAAGCTCTGAGGTAAGAGTGTGCGTTCTCGTTTTATTAGCGGGAAATGTTTCCCCAGACTTTTATCCCTCGTGTTGTCTTCCCGTCAAAATTGAATTTGTTGAGGCTTTTAATTTATGTTTTTAGCTTTTTCTTATGTTTTTTAACACTTGACGCTTTTTAAAAAATGTTTGCCAATAACTTATTAACTTAAGTTTTAGTTATTTTTTGAATTTATGGTCAATAAACCTAATTTATAGGAAATTATATCTAATGTTTGAGTTAGAAAAGTAGAAATTAGGAATTATTGAGACTAAAATTTAAGGAATGGATGTTGATGATAATCACAGACTGGAATATGTCAACTTTTACTCAATACTATTTCAACAACACTTCACTTTGTTTCTTCTAAATGCTATAAAATTGAATAAGACAATTTGACCCGAGGACAACATGAGGGTTAATTTAGACTAACTAAGTTTTTTTCATATTTAATGCAGACGCATATGTCATATTTTAACTTTAAAGCAAAGAAATTAAATCTAAAAGAATGATGAATTCAAGTTAAAAAATTTAAAAATGGAAAGAATGAAACAACAATGTAACAATTACAAAGCACGTCTTTTTCCTCTTGTGGTGTTCACCATTTTATTTATTTGTAATGTACTGTTACATATTTAAGCTTTAACATCAATCAATTATTCCTGAAGACACAATTAATCAAGCCACACCAGGGGTGGGAACCTTGTATTCTCCATTTACAGCAGTTATTTGCAGTATTTTTTGAGCCATTTGATAAAACAATGCCTAAAAATCTGCTTATCATTTGGGGGAAATACGATAATTGCAGAGGAAGAGATTCATCCTTTAAAGCCGACATGCTGCTTTGTTTTCAACTGTCTTCATCATTCTGAAACCAGATGTGGAGGATGACTCATTTTCACTGCTGACACCTAGAGAGAGGCAAACATTGTGTGATATTTCTATTTTTAAACTACATAACAGGTACAGTAGGGTTGGAATATGTGTAAACAGCAAAACCATTCAGGAAAATCTATAGTGTTCAGACTGAATGGGAATATTACCCCGTAGTCTATGTTCTAGGGGTGGGAGAAAAAGTCAATACAGCATAGTATCGCAATATTTCGTGATACACAGGCGCCAAGCATTGATATTTTATCAGATATTATTTATGTGTTGGCCAGTTTGTCTCATTTTGCAGCGATAACACAGAAGTTAGATGAACAAACTGAGAAATGTTTCTTTTTAGATGAAACAGATGTTGATAAGTTTCCTTTTAAGGACGTCATTTGAAATTTGGAAAAATTAGAAGTTGTAAAAAAGGTTAGAAATTGCAATATATCGCAGAACATTGCAATATGTTTAAAATTTTAATAATATCGTATCGTGATGATATCGTATCGGGAGGCGTCTGGTGAGTCCCACCACTAAATTTATACTCTATTACTGACGTTCCACTTCCGGGATTGCTCCATTCCTGACGGAAATTCTTCAGGATGTCCTTCTTTTCGGCCGGATGGCCATTAGCTTCCTCTGTCTCTGTGTTGGCGCTCGAACCTGCGGCTGATTTCTGAGGACTATGGTTACCTGGTCCCCAGGTCTCTGCAGGGTAAATCCAGACCGCTAGCTAGACTATCTGTCCAATCTGAGGACTCTGGTTACCTGGTCCTCAGGTCTCTGCAGGGTAAATCCAGACCGCTAGCTAGACTATCTGTCCAATCTGAGGACTCTGGTTACCTGGTCCTCAGATCTCTGCAGGGTAAATCCAGACCGCTAGCTAGACTATCTGTCCAATCTGAGGTTTCTGTTGCATGGCTAAAACTACTGTTAGCGCTGTGGATGAAACAAGACTATTTCCCCAGTAACAAAACTTTTACTTCATTGATTTGCTGATCAAGTCAGAGAAACTATGGGGAAATGACACAGAGTTAAAGTTTTTTATTTTTAAGTAAACCTAAAAGATTCAGGGCTTGTGAGGAATATTCAGGGTCGTGACCCCAGAAGATAACGGATCTGCTCTGCCCCTGATCCACACCACGCATCAAATCACAGTTCGTAACCCTCTTTAAAAATCTGACTTTCAGTCCATAGTTTGTCCTAATCATATATATATCACTGTGCCCATTCTCCTCTGACCTCAGTGGGTTTTATATTTAATAACAATTTAATTCATTTACTTTATTTTGAAATTAAAACCACACAACTTCCTGTATTTCCCTTCATAACTTTCTGTGACTTGACTTTTATACTGCAGGCTCTGTAGGTTCGACTCTGACGTAACTTCTTAATAACATGCAGGCATTTTTGGGGGGCCCGACAAATAACGACACGTGTTTACTACAATCCCCCCCCCCCCCCCCCCCCCCCCCCAAAAAAAATGAAACTCAAATATGAACTTGCAAATTCAAGAAGACAGAAAAGACAGTCTGTTTGTTTTATTAAGTTCCATTCAACAGCAGTGGCATCACTAAACTCATATTTATAAATCTATAGAGAGGAGATTTAACAGTCTGAGCTAACCGCAGTGAGCAGCGTAATACATTTATTAAAACAATATCTACAGTTACTCTAAAAAATGTCTAAAAAATAGAATTAATTCTTGATGGCAGTACGACTGAGGGCCGTGAAGCAGCTACGAATTGACTATTGTCAATTATTATTGACATGTTTTTTTGTTGTTATTCCCGTTCAGAAATCCTCCCAGTCGGTGCACGGATCCCCCGAACCCTCCGTGTAACAATCGCATGTTCCGCTCTCCAAAGGATCCTTCACCTGAAAGGACAAAAAGACAAAAGGTAGATATACGTAGATGTGCTCATTGCAACATGGGTTATCACAACAACAAAAAAGAATATGCCAAATGTGAACGTGTCTTACTTTGGGAATCAGCGGAGGGCTTAATGTGGCTTTAAAGAGTCCGTCCCAGTTGAAGCCTTCAAACCACCTGAAGAAAAACAGAGCATCACAACGCATGAAACCATGTTTCTGTGTTTTTTTTCTTTCTCCGGTGTAATAAATCCGTCGTCTTACTTGTGCTTCTGAATGGCCTTGGCCCCATTTCTCTGACCGCCCAGTCTCTCCGAAGGATTGCTCCTTGGTGATGAAAAAGCAAAGAATTATGAAGAAATTACGACTTGATAATCAGATTTTGTCCTTGTGAAACGTGGCGTTACAGCACAAGTTGGTTCCAACACACCTGGATGGTTTCTTAGGCTCTACACTCGTCTACACTACTACGTTTTTTGATTTTTAAGGGGGTTTTAAGACAAAAAACATCTCCATTATAACACGTCTGACAACACATGTCACTTGACTCTACACGCACACTGGGCATGTGCGTGCTGGTGTAAACAGGAAGCAGATTGTCTGCCGTCACCATGGAGGTAAGCTAATCGCTACAAAGGTAGCTAATTTGGCGCCATTTTAATGCTAACAAGCACTCACCTGCCGTTAGCATTCCATTGACCGCCATTAATTTTGGCGTCACATTGAAGGCAAATATCTTTACATCTGAAGCGTTTTAAACTTTAGTTGTCCATTGCTTATTTTTCAAGAAACACGACAATGTATAAAAGGCTCCGTTACCTTGTATCTCACGTTATGGCGCCATAGCAGTTTTTTTTGTAAAAATAACCTAACGATTGTGTCATTACCACGCGACTTGCTGTCGCATAGTTGACAAATCACCGTATTGTCAGGAAAAGCTCGCAAACAGTTTGGACTCAATGTTAACTAGCATTTTAGTTAGCAATATTTAGCCTGTAGCTATGTTAATGTTAACTAGCATGTTATTAGCTATGTTAACATTAACTAGCATGTTAGGTAGCAATAATTAGCCTGTAGCTATGTTAATGTTAACTAGCATGTTAGTTAGCAATAATTTAAGGTGACCAGATGTCTCGGACAAAATCCGGGGACATTTTTAGCTCTGAAGCGTATACAGCTCCAAAACACGTCATGTTTATTTTGTTGTAAAACTTAAAACGGGGACACTAGACCTAGAGCTGTTCTCATTAGGGGCTGAGCCCCCCCCCCCCCAAAGGTCTGATACTAGACTCACCCCGGCTGCTACTTCATACTCCACTCCACTCCACCTCAGAGGAGAATGTTTCAAGATAAAAAGTCCTAATATTTCAAGATAAAAAGTTCCAATATTTCAAGATAAAAAGTCCTAATATTTCAAGATAAAAAGTCCTACTATTTCAAGATAAAAAGTTCCAATATTTCATAATGTTGTCATGTTTACTGAACTACATTTATCTGACAGCTTTTGCTTTATTGCTTCAGGCCTAACATATACCTACCTCTCCGACTCTGCTGATTGGGAGGAATTAAGATTTTCTGGAGCAACAACCTAGATTTTTGTCTCAGCAGTGTTCAAGCACTTAGGTGGATAATATAAACGCCTTACTGAGATAAAAAAATAAACAATAGAGCAGGATATCATCCACAAATAACCGGCATGGTAGGTGGACAGAGGATGGATTTTGTTTGAAAAAGCACTATAAAATCATTTTTATTAGCTTTCACATTATAATTCATGGTGTCAGAAGTTATTATTTAACAATACCTGCACAATTTCTTTATAACACTGGAGGCATTTTTGCTGATGGTTTTTGGGAAGTCGATTTGATCGATGCCTCGAATGGTCGCAGTGAGAATCTTTGTCGGGTCAGAGTCGCAGAATGGGAGCCTGGAAAGAAAAACATGAGCCTGTCACCATCGCTTTAATCTACAACGGGAGAAATGAGCGTAAGAAGAAGAGCTGCTGAAGACTGTCACACCTACCCACCACTCAGAAGTTCAAACACTAAAACGCCCAGTGACCAGAAGTCTGCAGATACACCGTGGCCTTTGTTCAGGATGATTTCAGGTGCCATGTAGCCCGGCGTACCGCAGAACGTCCACGTTTTCTTACCCACCTCAACCTTCTTCACACATCTGGACCCAATCTACAAAAGACGGATATGAGTTCACTACCACACCTGGGAAAACCCAGAATGCTACAATTTCATGTGGAAAATCTGAAATATAATTTCAACCTGGACACTATTTTCCTATGCATTTGTGTCTAAATGCCTCAAACAAGCAAAAATCAAAAAAATCTTTGAAATTGGTGATTACTTAGCAACAGAAGAGAAGATGTCTGTTCTTGGAGGCTTTCTGACCGCTGTCATTGCAATCTGTATGCATTGCGGTGTGGCCTTGACCAACTGCCAATTTTCTTGTTTGAAAGCCAGGATGTCTCTCTCTCATGGCATGGCCAAATTCTCTGGTCCTTATGACCTCATAAGGGGCAAGATTCCAGATCGGCCCATCCAAGGTTTCATTTTCTCAAAGGTAGAGCAGGATACCCAGGGCTCGGTTTACACCTATCACCATTTGTAGCCACTGGGGGGACATAGTCGGCAGGCTGAGGAAACTCCCATTAATGTTAAAAAACCTCATAAAGTGACACTTTCATGCCATGGGACCTTTAAAGAAATGGCAATAAACCAGAGCATTTTTTTCCCCCCGCCGTCCCGGGATGCTGTGTGGACTAGGCAGACCCTCCTCTGCAGCACTGTGGAGGAAGGGCTGGCTATGCACTGGAAAATAGGGTCCAGGTTGAAAAATACTGAAATACCCCTTTAAGTTTGAAACCAATTGTAGTACCAGTTTGGCATAACCGTGCTGATCCAGGACTACATTTTTAGGCTTAAGGTCTCTATAGACGACACTTCGACTGTGAAGAAAGGTCAAGGCCTCAACAACGCAAGCCGTGAAGAACCTGGTGCTGCGTTCGTCAAAACATCCTCTGAAATGTATGTAGAAGTGTCGGTTTAAGAAATGGAACGAGCCAAAACTACCAAGCTCAATCCAATGGACACAGAGACCAAAAAGAAATGTAATTATTGGAACAAATGACGGAATATCTGCAACTAAAAATGGACACTTTCATGCAAAGATGGACGTGTGTCACACACTGTCTGGAGGTCTTGTAAGATGAGATGGATTGCTGTAACAAAGATTATGAAATTCACAGAAAAAGTCATATGTTATTATATGGTCATATGTTTATTTCTAGTTCTATATCTTTATGTAATAATTTTCTCATAGTCCCATGTCAGGGAATGTTCTGTTTTGTTTTTTTTTAAAAAGCTTTAAAGCTTTAGTGCGTAACTTTTTGATATTAATGAGCATCTGTTATATTCAAGCCGTTGCCAAATGAGTTGCTACAAAGCTAATTAAGACTATCAGCTCCACACAACTCTCTCTATAGAAGTACGGCTGTATTCGGAAGATTGTGTCGTTCGGTGTCTTTCCCGCACAGAAGCTTGAGGGAAGATAATTACCTCTTCTAAAGAGTCCATGGTTTTTTAATCCTCCGTGTCCTCCTTGGCTACTAGCAACTGCGTGAAGGAGGGGTGGGTGGGGGTGAGTGCACAATCTCTTAAGGTTTGTGTCATGTGGGCAAGCCGATAGTTTTGTTTTGTCATGACATAGAATTCCTCATGAGGGTGACAGAAACTATGCACTGTGGCTTTAAAAAGTAAAAAAAATTAAATAAAATAGCTAATTTAAGCATCACAGAGAACAAAAACAAATGTGAGATGTAGACAGATGTAAGACAACAAATCCTGCTCAGTCCTAAAAAATTGTATTGTGAAAAAAAGCTTGGTAGGATTATAACTATTTAACCAGTATGATGACAAAATTGTTTTTTAATATATATATATATATATATATATATATATATATATATATATATATATATACTAAACGTTCAAAAAAACGTACTTATCTTTGAGTAGACTGCATAAATCTCCACCAAGACAAGCTTCTGTCAAAAAGTACAGACACTCGGCATCTCTAAAGGTTTTGTGTAGTCTGGGATCAAAACAAATATCAAACATGTTAAAGCTTTTTTTCAACCTAGACCCTATTTTCCTATGTTTTTGTGTCTAAGTGTATCATGGGATACATTGAAATTGGTTAAGTATTGAGCAAGACACAAGCTACAATGTAAGAGTGAGCGTTAATGGGCAACTTCCCACCTTTAATCTCCGTAAACGTGCTGTTTTTGACACTGAAAGGCTCAGATTAATATTCTACATGTCTGACAACATCATGGAAAGGATCCCTACAGAGATAGACCGTTTTGTTAAACAGTAAGATCATTTTTCTTTAACATGAAACATTCTCAAAATTGCTATCACCAAACTCACCAGACTCCATTTAAATAAACAGCAAGATTATCATCGTAAAACCCACTTTTTTCAAAGTTGACAGAAACAAAATCAAAACTATTAAAAGTCGTCTTGGTTCGTGTTTCCACTGTTCCAACAATCACCACTGTGGTTTAGTTGGAATAAAGCCTTAATTCACCCATTTAAATGTGGAAATGTGTTGCTCTGTACACGCTAAAAGTCCTGATTATTTAAGTAGAGTCTGGTAAGTTTGGCGACGGCCACTATGGAGCTGTATCTGGTTAAACAAAAGGGATCTTACTCCTTAACCAAAAGGTCTATCTCTGTAGGGATTCTTTCCTAATCCTGTAAAACACTTAGAGTAATAATCTGACTCTGTCAGCGGTAAAACCAGAGATTATAGGTGAACATTTGCCCATTAGGGTTACATTTGCAGCCCGGTTCCAGCGTTCTCACTCAATACTGGACCAACTTCAAAGATTTAGTCATCTAAACACTAATGCATATGAAAAAAGGGTCCAGGTTGAAAATCATTGAAATTGTTGTAATATCATTAACAACAAAACAATCAGTGATTAGATAACTTTGTAAAGACAGACACCTGGCTATGAATGGACAATGAGCCTCCATTAGGATCCGCCCCTCTCGCAGGATGTGCTCTCGTTGACCGTTGTTGAGGATCAACTTCTTCTTAAGGACCCTCATGGCGTAAAGACACTCGCTGTTGCTTTTTAGTTGCACCTGACAGAGGTGGAAATCGATTGATTACATTATAGAAACATGGAATGTGGAGGAGGCTGATTGTGTGTGAGCTGCTGTCAGATCAACCCTCACCAGGTCTACGTGACCAAACTCCCCAACGGCTAGAGTGCAGATAATCTGGAAATCACTTAAGGTGGAAGACGAGAAGAGATCGGGATCCTTGTCTGACCTGTTCAACATCAAAACACGGGTGAGCTTATTGAGTTTTCTAACGGTGAAAGTTAATAAGGCTGCCCCATTTAAGTCGAGAGACTTAGACTTCTTTTGCCTATTAGTCATGTTTTTAATGCTTATTCTAGCTGAATGACTAATTTCAAAGAAACTTATGAGCACATCTCTGGTAAAGTTGAAGTGGTACTTTTTGCCCGATTCTTTGTGGAGATTAAAAGAACTAATTGATTTGTTGACAAAAATCACATAAGTGTTAATCGACTAAGACTTTCTTAATTTGAGGACAGCCCTACAAATAACATGTTATTGTTGTAGAAAAGAGATGTAATGCTCCTCACTCGATTTTGGATTCATGGCTTTGTAGCACGTCATGACTACGGTCAAATACCAACCCATCAATGATGTCTTTGAAGGTCCTGAAACACAGAAGCACATGACTAGTCTCAATAATCTCTGAACTTCTCAATCTCTCAATTTAAGAGTATAGTGTGGCAAGTAGACAGGACCATTGCCTGACGATAATTGCTTGCGCTCTCTATGTGTCGCCTTCCTCAAACTCAGTTCGCTTCTGGAAACAACAACAAACTTTGAGCTAGATAGCTACACGCTGAAAATTGAAAGGTTTTAAAGAAAATTAGGATCTTGCAACAAGGCAGGCCTGCTTGGTTCTTTCGGAGAATGATTGTAAAGATTTACAAAGAATATGTTAAGGGCATCTTTTCTCTAACTGGGATGTTCAGGGACCAATTGGTGGGTACACACGGAGATACAGTTCACTGGTAAGAGCTCATGATGTTTAACTATGTATCAGCTAATTTAAATACCTCACGTTACTGTATTGATTACAGTTAACGTCATTTAATATTATGGGGGCGGGTTCCTTCCTGAGACTATTCTGCAGAGCCACCGACGCTGCATCCGGAGAGTTTTTTTCTCCTATCCCAGAAGGCATCTGACGTGCAGCCATACTTTTCCCAACAGCGCTATGGTGATAGGTTGCAACTCAATCAGTTCCTATTCTTCTGTGCAGTGACAAAATATCCACTTACTCCCTGTCTATGACCAAGCATGTCACTTCCCTTGCAGCAGCAATGACATTCAAAGTCCGGACATCCTCTCTAAAGACGGAGTAAAGAGGAAAATCATAACGTTATAAATGCAAAAAAAACATTAATTATTATAATAGCACGGACGCCAGTTCTTACCACAGTCAGCTTCTGTACTCTTGCACATTTCCTCTTAAAGTTAATCATTTCCAGCTTACCCCCACAGAACTTTCTCTCCAAACCATTGTCCCTCAGAGAGCTTAGAAAGGACAATCTGCTCTTCATGGCCTGGCTTCTTTTCTGTCACTTTAACCTGTCGGGCACAAAAGAGTTTTTTTTTTCTTATTGAAAAAACAAGGTAATGTAGAAAAAGCTTCAACGTCAACCATTCCCATCATAAAGCAATTGCGGACTCTGCCGCTGACATTTTGTCCTCTACAATTTAAATCTTTAGTTCCCCCTGAAAGCCTAATTTCATCTGTGCAGCATGTAGAGAGCATCAATCTTTACCTGGCCTTTGCTAATGATGTAAAAGGTTTCTCCGGTGGCCCCTTGTCGAATGATGTAGTCACCGTCACTGTAGTGTGTCTGTGGAACATCCATGACGGATGAAGAGAGGGAAAAAAGGGTTGAAAATCTTTTTAAAAGAGCATGAAAAGACAGCGAGGAAAGAAAAGGCCCAACTCTCTTCCAGATATAAAGATGAGGGTTGGTAACGATGAAGGATTAATTCTGACTCTGCCCCAGCACCTGCATGCAAAGCAAAGCAAATAGAAAATACAGAGTGGCTGCGTGTAAAACAAACATGTTTACACACGTCTGTGTGAATACATAATCCATCTGCTGGATTCCATCTGAAGAATAAGTGATAGTTACATCAGATTCTAAGTCCTTAATCTGTACCTCCTCCATGAGATCAGACATCTTCATGATGACATCCTCTGGCAAAGACTGGAGGAAGGGAACGCTGCAGACACAGAAACATGTCATATTAGTATTAGTAATAATAATACCTTCATTTTTAACATACATAAGATAAATAATTTCAGAACAATAGATCAAATCACAATAAAAAACAAAAGCCACAGAGGTAAAAGTAGTAAAAGTGGAAATAGAAAACGCTAAAAATGAACTACATTTATCTACAAATAAGTTAGTTGCAGACCTAGGTGTGTGTGTGTGAGAGAGTGTGAGTGTCTGTCTGTGTGTGTGTGAGAGAGAGAGTGTGTGTGTGTGTGTGTGTGTGTGTGTGAAAGTCTGTCTGTGAGTGTGAGTGTCTATGTGTGTGTGTGTGTGTGTGTGTGTCTGTGTGTGTGTCTGTGAGAAAGAGTGTGTGTGTGTGTCTGAGTGTGTCTGTCTGTGTGTCAGTATCTATGTGTGTGTGTGTGTGTTGTCTTTCAAATATCTCAAGTACTTTTCATCCAATCTACTCAACACCTGACTTCCTATGTACCCAGGAAACGTTGGGGTTTGGGATTTGGGAAAGTTTGGACAGCGTTGGATATTGGACATCAATAAACTGTAAATGAATTTTAAATGACCACACAACAAAGGTCAGGAAGAAAAACAAATTAACAAAAAAAGCCCATCTTAAATTCACTCACAGCGTTTCACTAGGAGGAAACTCAATAAAAAGGCATTTTATCGCAGACACTCTATCCTGTTAAGCTGCTGTGAGCTGTAAACTCCCCACTTCTAAGCAGAAGCCAGAAGATAACAACATGTAGTAGTACAATGTTTTCCTTTGAAGTATAAGTACACAGTAGTATAGGCAGTAGTTAGGATGCATATTAATGCTCTGGGGACCTTCTGTAAGTCGTTTTGGAGCACAATGGTTCTGAAGAAAGCTACAAGCAGCCAATCAGGAGGCCAAGCAGACAGCCCAGGAACATTTTGAAGAGGCAATGCAATGGTTAACTAGTCTTGCCTTGCCAGACCTTCTTCTACAGCTCAGCGGAAGAGGGTCTGTCTAGTCCGCACAGCATTATGGGATGGATCTGGTTTATTGGCATTTCTTCAAACCAATCACAATCATCTTGGGCAGCGCTGGGCGCTGGATGGAGTAAAACAGCCTCAGGAAGGAACTTGTTTCGCTGGTACATGTGTACGATCAAAAGTGGATTTAGTGCAACAGAAAACTCAGATAGTCTAGCTAACTGTCTGGACTTACCCTGCGAGGATCTGAGGACCAGGTAACCATAGTCCTCGTAATCCACCGGTTTTCCCTACTAGGATATAGTGAGACAGACTAGATCGAAGGGGGATTTCCAGGTTGTCCTTATTTTTTTGGAGACTAATTGTAACAAAGAAAGAGGAAGGTAACGGACATCGGGCCGAAATGAGGGCCATCCGGCACCAGAGCAATCCCTGAAATGTACCCTAATGGATATAGACTACTAGTTAACTAAATGCTAGCCTGAATAACTTCAGTGGCTTTTTAAAAGCGTCATCACAGTTTGCATCTCTAAGCTGGGCAGGGTGTTCAACATCTGATCCATCATATGGATGTTAAAGCAACACAAGGGATCTTTTCCCGCATCGGCCCCCTACAGGTTGGAAGTGGAACTGTCCCATTATTCCTCATTGGAACTACGGATCCGCTACCCGATCTGGCAAACTTGCATAGTGCGGTTATAGCCGGTAGAGAGCTGCAAAGGAATGCAGAAGTGCCGTTCACCCTGTTACGAGTTGAAGTGTATGAAGTGTATCAAATGAAGTGTATCGGCCCGGCGTTCACCTGCTGAGCAGCTCCATTGACTGAGAAAGGCTGTTGAGACTGCTCTGCATAAGTATGGTCTGGTAGCTTTTTCCATCAAGAACCCACAGCTTGCAGTCCGTTCGCGCTGCGGATGAAAAGACAGAAGACGGAGGAGGTGATGAAGGTTGTTGTGACAGTGACACTGGAGCTTAGGTGGAAACACAACCAAGAAGCAAGTATTAAAACCGATCTCAAAGACAAGGATGGATGTGGATTGAATGCAGGATCAGCTACAGACTAAAGAGCAGGCCAGGACTCTAATAGATCATTTAGATTAAAAAGAAATCTAAGTGCTTGTTTTCTTACGGAGAGGGGCTTTTAATATAAATCTAATCTGATTTCCTTTACTTTTATTACTCTTTCTTCTTAATAGAGCCTCAAAGACGGCGTTGTAAATTAGTAATGACCCGTATTGATTCACTAACGCTTCTTCCTGCAAACAGAAGTAGACATCCTCTAGACCGTATAATTATATCCACCATCTGATATAATGTTGCAGCCCTGATATCTCAATTTCCCCTCATTTGGATATACCCCATCGGTTTTAATTTTATCACCATATGAGATGCAATTCAGGCCCATTGCTTTACTTGGATCTGAACGCTGTTTTTCTTATAATAAGAAAAACATTGCTTTCAAAAGGAGGATTTTCTGACTTATTCTGAAGTGTATAATTTGCCACATTGCACTTCTGTGACCTAACGTTGAACCATGCTCCTTTAAAACTGTCAGAATAAAATAGACCCCATGAGCAAAAATGTCTATTTATGGTCACAGGTGGAGAAAAAAAAGTAATTCCAGATCAGGAAGCAGATAAATACAGTGAACAGATTTGAGGAAAGGACTGACAGAAATAGACAGGGAAAAGGACAACAGACATGATGTAAGCATTGTTATAATAGTAAAGAACAAATTGGAATTGGCCGCAAAAGATAAAGAAAGCAGTAAAAAAAAGATGGAGGAAGGAATGAGACGCTTAGGGCCCCTGCAAGGCATTTCATTTAAACTGATCCTAGCGGTTTCCACAACCTATTTATTTGTGAAAGCAGGTCAGATGCTCGTGGGGATGTCTGAGCTGAATGTTTCCCCACAGGACTCTGAAATCAGAACGACAGAATGACAGCACATTTCTGTTTTCTAAAGAATATCACACATTCTCGCACCAGAAATCCATATATAATAGGTTAAGATCCAAACAGGAGGAGAGTGATTTGAATGCAAACCTTTCCTGAAAATTGTTATTTGAAACTGTTGCAGAGCATTGCGTGTTGGATTGCAGGGAAGGGATGTGGCAGTCAGACGGCTGGGTGTGCAGTAAAGCAGAAACCTTTCTCTGGGAAGACCCTTTGAAGCTCTGGCGTGGTCTAAGATCTCAAAAGGTCTTTGATTTTAAATTCAACAGACGTCTGTCAAAGACCACTGGCGGGTATCTGCATACTTGTAGTATTCTCTCAATTCTCTAAAATAAGAATTATTTAGGCTATGCCCGCCAAATCAAAATGAATTAAATGGACAGATTTCCAGCGATATCTTCATGCAAATAGTAAACCAACACAATGCTTTGATACCTGAGACTAGAGCTGCAAACATGAATTGATTTGTTGTTGGTTGTTATTTTAATAGCAGACTGTTTTGATAAGCGATAAATCAGTTTGAGTCTTTTTTTTTGTGGATAAATGATTAAAATTCTCAGATTCTGGCTTCTTAAGTGTGAATATCTCCTCTGTGACACTACACTGAATATCTTGAGTTGTGGAAAAAACAAGACATTTGAGGACATCACTTTTGGCTTTTTGGGAAACACTGATCCATATTTTCCCCCATTTTCTGATGTTTTAGAGACCAGCAACTAATCCATTAGTTGTGAGGATAATCAGTTGCAGCTAACAGTTGTGTCATTGCATCGATGCATCGCGATGCGGACCTAGACAATTCTGGATCGCTGCAGTGAAGGACCATAATTGATTATTACCTACTGATGTTCCTTGTTGATTTGTCGGTTATTGCTTTTTTTGTTTCAGCTTTTGTCTGCTGTGTTCAGACTCCGCTTCGTTCAGGAAGTGTCTTTTTTGAAGAGCAGATACAATATCAAGGGGAGTTCATATATATCCGACTATATCCGAATATTGAGGAGGCGACGCAAGGTCACGCATCGGGATATCGAATCGAATCAAATCGTTGACAGCACAATCGGAATGGAAACGTGACACCAGGGAATAGTCACACCCCTGGTTGCAGCCCTACCTGAGACGGAGTAGGTGTGGGAGCAGTTGTAGAGGAGAGCCAGCTCTCCGAACACGTCTTCTGGCTCAATTGTGCGAAGCCTCAGTCCGTCTCTCGTCACATCCAGCTGCCCTTCTGTTAATAAACACAAAATGAAGGACTCCAGCATGCACATAACACGTCAAACTGTTACCTGCACGTGTTTTTGTGTCAGGAAGTGCAGAGAGACTGCCAAGAACTGTCAGCTGTCTGACACAGACTGTACAAACAACAGATATGCAATCATCCCTGAGCGAGTAAAGGCCACCTCCACGTCTCGCTGGTAGGGATGACAAGCAGAAAAATAGGGAGCAGCGCCTCTCCATTAGCTGTCACATTACAAAGGCAGCCAAGATTCCTGAGGACAATCAGGCACTGCCACAAAGCAGAACCTCTTTTGTCTTTTGTATCGAGTTGACCATCAATGTGGGTCACCCGTTGTCCCCGATGCCTCGTCTTTTCTTGCTCAAACATGCAATTCTCACCTCACTGTGTTTGAGTGCGGGGTCGGGTAACTTTGTAAGGGTACGGAAGCGTCTTACTGGCCATTTCAGTAGATTTACCCACTAACATTGTTGTGGAAACATAATAAGTATGGACACTAAATGCACAGTCCCTGCATTACTGCATTACTTCATATACTAAGTTACTCCTAGTATTCACATGAAATAAATCAATAAAGCATTGAGACCATTCAACAAAGCACACTGGGTAATAACATTCAACACATGAACTGGTTGCTATGGAATTGTCACTAGGCTTCCTCAGTCATTTTAAATTTTAGCAAAGGTAAAGCTGCTGAAGCTCAACATTATTCAAATCTCCATTTCTCAGAAGAGCGTTAATTTTGGAGCTAACATGCGACCACTCCTTCCTTCCTCCGTCGTTTGCACAATGTCATAAATAATCACAGGGACCGAAAGGATATTTGAGTCTGGAATGGCTGCAGCCTGGAGACCTCCCGACTCATGCCCGCATGACGCGTGAAAATATCTTGTTATAACAATAAACTTTTCACCTAATAATAATTAATTATACTTATACTAACGCGTTTTTCTTTTTCAGGTGTGGCAGCAATACGCTTCCGTATAATTGCAATGTGAGCCAGACGGTAAAAAAAAGAAGAAGAAGAAATTAATAGAAACAGATAAGATGATAACTTAATAACTTTATCTTGCTGTACTGAAGCACCTGTCATCTTGAGGAAATGTCCCCAGGCATGATTAATGTTTGCAATTGTAAGAAGGCAACGATTTACCTTCCAAAACATAAGCCTGAGCCCCGTTGGCCCCCTCCTGGATGACATAACAGCCTTGACTGACGGTGGTGGGGTACATACAGGCGATGACGGCTCGGAGTTCTCCCTCATCGAGGCTCTTCAACAAGTCATTCTTTAAAAAGGCTGTCTCGATCAACCTCTGGGACCTGAGGGAGGAAGGAAGGAAAGGAAGGCAGGAGACCGATGTAACATTTAAGGGCAAGTTATAAAACATGCGTTGAATGCATGCACTTTTTGAAAAGGATTTGAAATATTGAGTGGTGTCTGAATCATGCAGAAAGTAGTCTTCGCAGAGCCTAGCCTTGAATATTTTGAGAGACACATTCAGTTCTAGAGCAGCAGCTGAGAGAACACTGTGTGCTTACTCCTGGCTTTTGTCACAGCTTCTGTGTGAAACCATGGCGAGAGTCACCGGGTCCAGAGAGAAGGGCTCAGAAATCACAGTTCTCCTGTCAGCACTGTGTGAGTCCTCACTTTGGACCGAGCATGCTACAGGGAAGAAACACACACACACACACACAATAAGTCAGGTTTCTGACTACATTTGATGCTTTAAAATATGACATTTAATAAGGGCAGGGCGATTTGGAGAAAATCTAACATCACGATATTTTTGACCAAATACCCCGATGTTGATACCGCAATGATATTGTAGTGTTGACTTTTGGGGCTTTCACAAAATATGTACACAATGACATTTTTTATGAAGACTAAATGGGTAAAGGCTAATAATAGAACAGCTACAACAGTCTGGTAAGCTCAGAAAACAACATCACTTTGCTGTAATGGAGCCTTTAAAACCAGGAAAAGACACTTATGTCATATTACAATAGTACAATATTACGATATCCAAAATCTAAGACAATACAGTAAGGCTTGATATCCTCTTAAATAGTGGACATTTTAAAATTGTGATACGATACAAGTGTTGTCTTTTCCTGGTTTTAACCCTCATGTTGTCCTTGGGTCACCCGTTGTCCTATATCAACGTTCTTTTTAATTCCCTAAAATAACATGATTAATTCCACCCAACGCTCTTTGGCAAGTACAAATCTCTACTTTCATTAATTTTGGGGTGTCTTATTCAATTTTATAGCAGTTACAAAAAAAAATGGAAGTGTTTTTTGAAATAGTATTGAGTAAACGTTGACATACTATACTGCCTTTAATGCCTATAGATACCCCGGGCCAGGGGCCCCCATATGAGCACCTTGTTCTGTACCTGCACTAGCTGCAGAGGATCCTGGGAGGGAGACGGTGGCTCGGTAGCGATCCAGTTCCTCCTGCAGTCTCCGAATGAGTTCATCCTTTGTATCCAACTCTAACTCTAATTCATCTATCAGTGTGTCCCGCTGGCGAAGCTCCTCAATCTTTAGCTGCAGGGCAAACTGGAGGTCCCGAAGAGTACCCATTACCTGCAAACCCCAGGTACACTAGATCTCCTTCTAAACACAAATACACACATTTATAGAGGGGGTCCAAATACTCTAAATGTACAATTTCTGTCTGATTTTGAGTTGCAATGAGGCTTTGCAGCTACAATCTCAGTTAACTTAAAGCTTGACAGCCATCTGCAGACAGACAGACAGAAATACAAGCAGGCAGGCAGATAAACACAATAGAGATGGAGGGATGGAGGGATGGAGGGAGAGAGGGAGGGAGGGAGAGAGAGAGGGAGGGAGGGATGTTTGATGGCCACCTTTTTCAACAGGCTGAATAGGAAAAAAAACTAACTCATATCTAATCCATCTCACAGTTTCCCCAGCGATCAAAACTATACAGATACATATTTGATTTGTAGCTTACAGTACTTGTGCTACTTCATTTGGTTTTCAGGATTTGAATCCATTCAGGCTACAAATGCATTATAGACACAATATGTTTATGCAGTTTGTATTTCACCTTTTTTTCTATTTGTGTTTCACACTCACACAAACAGAAAAAAACTGTATGAATTCAAGGACACTTCACAGAAATGCGAGGGAATCAATAAATTAAAAGGCAGGAAAGTAGCAGTGCTGTTGTAATGTCAAAGAGTTAACACACCTCAAAAAGGTAATTATCTGTAAAGTCACACACACTTTGTGTCCCTGCAAAGAGAAAATATAGATTTTTCTCTGAGCCATTCGCACTGATAATTGCTTTTTAAAAATAACATGAGTGAGTTGCTAGAATGTGACAACATTTTGCACACGTGCTCTGTTCTGCAAAACAAGAGATATATATATAATGCCGTACTGTTCACACACACACATACACACACACACACACACACACAGACACAGAGATCACGTACCACCTGCAGCCTGTCTGACGCTGTGGAGGTCTTTCTCACTTGTCCTTAATATGTTTGTCCCTGTCTGGCAGCAGACAGTCCCCCCGACAGGTGTTGATCTCCTCTACGCTCGCTCCAGAGAAAGATGCTCCTCTCTTGCTCGGGGGGGCTGCAAAGGGCTGGGTACAGACACCGGCACAGACACCGGCACAGACAGCAGCCAATCACATGACCAAGACAGTGGAGCGCGAGACCATCCGGGAAGCTGTAATGAGAAACGCATGGGCTGGATCCCAATTGGGTCAGACGGTCTTTTGGGTGTTTCTGAGCCCAGGGGAAGGTCTCCGGCAAACTGAGCGCGGAGCATCAGTCATTGTATCCCCCAGGCACCTCGCTCATGTGGAGCAGTGTAAAGTAAAAGCTCGGTGTGTGCACTGAGAATAGGTTTTTACTCTCCCTCCATTGTAGCTGTGGAGATAGATACATAGCCTAAAGCTTAGCTGTATACCATAATGCTAATGCTAAATGCTGTTAGGGTTAATGATTGTGTTTCACTATAGTCACTATTTCTGACTAATGTTTAATAGTTAATAAATGCGTAGTAGGTAGTTAATAGTTTTGGGAGGAAATTAAGACACTGGCCCATAGCTTTGTACTACAAGAACGACGCAAAGACGAGAATGAAAATGTAGGATTGATAATATCAATAATTAGTAGGCTAATAACTAGAGTAATTATGTTTTTTAAAGGTTGATTTTTTTGTATCACTTCAAGATCCCTAACTCCAGCGAGGGCCTTCGTTTCCTTGATCATCATTTCCCCGTTTAATATTCAATTATGGCCTAATCATCTCAAACAGAAGAAAGAATAATACTAATTTGTCATTTTTCTGTCAGCCATACAACACTCAGGCCAGTAGGTGGCAGTGGTGTCCCCTGAGAGCAGCAGCCACGCGCATCTGCGGTAGAAGAAGATGGGCCGTTGACGAGAGAAGAAGTCCTGTGGCTATCTTGAGTTAGCTAAATAACGTTACTTGAGTGTATTTAGTTTCTTAACATTTGAACGTATTGGTTTTTTATTCGCATCGACAATGATCCTTACCGTGAAACCGCTTCAAGGAAAAGAATGCAGTGTACAGGTAAGTTGAGCACCGCCGGGCTAACGCTAGCTAACTGCTAATTGTTCACTCCCTAGCTTGATCCGCGCTAGCTAACTAGCTAGCTAGCTAGCCTCTGTAGGCAAGCTAGCTAGCTAGCTAGATGTTTAAATGTAACACTCAAGTTTCTTTAGATGTTTATCAGTTACTATTCCAAATACGCATGAACCCCTCTTCATATCGGCATGAATTCACCGCACAGCCTTTTAAAAAAAATAAAAATAGAAAAAATAAAATCCCTTTTAAGGCTGGTTCGCCTCTTACTCCCGTTATTTCCTTACAAGCATGGTAGCTAGCATGTACAAGGCTGTTTTTAAACGGTCCGGTGCAGTGGTCACTCCACTTAAACTGTTGCATATCATCATTTCCAGCAAACTTCACCTAGAACAATGAAGGCAAAAAGGCATCACAGATGTGTTCAACTTTAAATCCCTGGCTCTCAGTTCAGCTAAAAACACAAAAACACAGAATTCGTTTACACAGACAGTTGCCTCTTTCATTGACTCACAAAAGTTCGTCACAGCGATATATATATATATATTTACGGGAAACACAAAAGAGTTTCTGTACTAAAAGGGGAAACACTGCTGTACATTGTCGATATGTGACTGCCTGCTGTTAACTCTCTCCTCTGAGTTACAAAGTGCAAACACTGTGGTGGATATTGGGAGCTATGTATGTCCTTATTTGGTGGTTCTGGTAGCGAAGGGAAGTCCCTATGCAAATAGTTCAATAAAGCAGCATCTCTGTGGTTGGTTAGCACCGCGGTTATAACTTAGTTGGCAATTAACTTACAAGTTACTAATGTTAAAGATGCTCTAAGCAATGTCACGCTTGTATTAGGCTACAACATGTGTTGTCACATATAACAAACATCTCCTTGCTATCTGCTAGCTGCCTGTCCCCCGAACACACTGTAAAAAACATCTCCTCACTATCTGCTAGCTGCCTGTCCCCTGAA
>NC_048411.1:29287902-29296619 GCF_013103735.1 Etheostoma cragini | reverse complement strand
TGGAAAAAGGCTGCAATGAAACAAAGAGTGAAAAATTTAAAGGGGTCTGAATACTTTCCGTACCCACTGTATATTTGACATTTAGAATGATCTTTTGTTTATTAATGTCTCCTAAACACTTTGTGAGTACATAGTGTTTATTTAAAGGCCCTGTACGTGGAAGTTATATGGATATGTTGTAGGACTGAACGATGTGCCGGATGCTTCGCGCCGACACATCTACCGCCGGTTACTGCGTTGCGTAACTCTGAACCTCCTGCCAGCTGCTGCGTGGCGCAGCATTCTGTATTCGTCTTTTCATGATGCGTGCAGCAGAGAACGCACCGTCATTGGTTCAAATACACATGAGGCGGGTCGTGTTGGCTATTTAAAGCCATGTGACCACCAATATGTACCGTAGTTTGCTGAAAATCATGTCAATCAACCAGACATACATGTGCGTTTGTTTATGAATGTTTGAGAGACGAGCGAGAAAATGTCTCCGACAGAGGAAGTGGTAGATTATGATGATTATGATGATGATGATGATGATGATTATGATGAAGACATCCTCCCTCCCAAACTCCTCACTATCTTCAACCTCAATGTCACTGCCTTCGCTGTCTAAATCCTCCTCTGTCGGAGCCATTTTCTCGCTCGTCTCTCAAACATTCATAAACAAACGCACATGTATGTCTGGTTGATTGACGTGATTTTCAGCAAACTACGGTACATTTTGGTGGTCACATGGCTTTGAATAGCCAACAAGACCCGCCTCCTGTGTATTTGAACCAATGACGGTGCGTTCTCTGCTGCACGCATCATGAAAAGACAAATACAGAATGCTGCGCCACGCAGCAGCCGGCAGGAGGTTCAAAGTTGCGCAATGCGGTAACCAGCGGTAGATGTGTTGTCGCGAATCATCCGGCAAAAACGGGTTAAGGAAAGAATGTAACTGTGTAACTGTGCGTGGAACATTTATCACAAAAGACAAAATAATAATAATAATAATAATAGTAGTAAGAAAAAAATTCCAATTAAAAATATCAGTACTTTCCTGTAAACCAAAACTTCCGATCTGCCTCTGTTGAACCGTTGCATCTACATATTACACCTTCTACGATCATGTTTAAAGGTCCCATGGCATGAAAGTTTCACTTTATGAGTTTTTTTTTTTAACATACGTAATATGGCCTGGGTATCCTGCTCTGCCTTTAAGAACATGAAAGCTCAGTTGGGCCGATCTGGAATCTTGCAGAGAAAGGGGGAAGTAACCTGAAAGGGGAAGTAACCTTTTCCCTCTTATGAGAAGGAAAGGTTACTTCCCCCCTTCTCTGCTTTGCCTGCCCAGAGTATTCCCCCCCCCAATGAGAGCGAGACGACATGTCTTTCAAACTATCAAAGTGGCAGATGGTCCAGGCCACCATTCATCCCTAATATATTGGAACCTCAAAAGACGTTATCAACTAGATATGGACCGGTTACCTGTTTAAAGTTATATAGGTGTTTTAAAACCACTAACATTTTCTGTCACACCGTTGCTAAGGTATGAGTGTTTTTTAGGAGTCTTTAAGCACACAACGAGCACTTTAAAAATCCTCCTCCCTGCCGATGTTTGCTGTGTTTTTAAACAAATAAAATACACTGTGTTCAATGGTATTTTTAGTTTTTTTTACCCTGACTTTTAAGAAACAACACATTTTTAAAGTTATTGCGTTAATGCAATACCGTGAAACCGTAATATTTTAATTGGTTGTCATACCGTCTGAATTGCATACTGACCCATGTATATTATCAACTACTTATTTTAATTTATATTTTATTTTGGTGACTACAATCAATCCTTCCTATCTCATGCTGCAATAAAAATAGAACAATATACCAAACACACAGCATGTAAATGCATTTTTTATGCAACGTAAAAAAAAGTCATTAAAGCATCAAGTGATTTGCGCAGAATTTGCTCTTTCTAAATATGTTTTTTCTTATTTTGTTTTTCTTGAAGGACTATGAACGCTCCCTTCGACAACTTAGTCTCGATGACATTGAGCGCTTGGCGGGACGACTGCTTCACCCCGACGGCGAGGGCATGGACACCTCATACATGGACTAAGACTAAGCGCAGTTAGAAGTGGCTTTTTGTGATTTGTCTTTTAAAAGATGCTCAGTGCTCGGAGTTGCATACAGTGTTTAGAGTGTGAGGCGTGGAAAATATAGCATCGGTTTCCTTGCAGAGCGTCCCAGCTGAATGCCTAATCGGTTGCTGAGTGAACACAGATAACACTGAGTGTAGATTATCTCAGCAATACGGCTTTCTTATCCACGACCACAGGACTTGGATAAGAAAACTTGACATATGGGCCCAGTCTGTGGTGTTGCCGTAACAGTAATGACACAAGGCTTGATCACGTAGTATTTGAATACAAAGTAATCCATTTATGCTGTTGGTTTCGCATGATCTCTGGCTGCTACAACTCCCAGGGGGCACTAACTTCCACTGAAGGGAATTTTTAGCTACGTCTGTGCTGAATGATGACTGGGTGTTTTGTTTTTTTCTGTTAATCATTTGTGAGACGTGATACATGTTTTATTACATAACTAACTAATGTTCATTGTATGATTTGTAAATATCATGTTTATATATACAGACATTAAACCACAAAAAAAGACAATACTTAAGATTTCCTGTTTTGTTTTATGCTATTTAATGTGAAGTTAAAATGTACTACTACTAATTTTATCTATAGTTATAGTTTACTGGCAAGGGTTTTTAAAGTAGTTTATAGCATAAAAGTAGTGGTTAAATATATAAGAATGAGGAGCGATGTGGGGTTGTGGGACTTTAAAAGGCGGGACCAAACGACGAGTCTTATGCGCCTCAACCTATCAGGTCACGTTGACGCGCATCAGTCATATTCCACGACCAATCAGATTAAGGAGAGTAATGCCACTAACATAAACTGGCGGTTATTTCTGTTCCTGCTTATTCTGGTTAACAATTCGGATAAAATGCTATGTTTTTGACTCGACTTTTTCTACGTATAATGAAGGACATACACGTTGGATAAGGGTGGGATATTATTTGGCATCGGTAAGGTCCTAATGGTCGGTTGTTCCACCGGCTAAGTGATTGTTAGCACAAAGCTAGCACTTCTCCTTCATTTCAAGCCTTTAACATTAGCTACCAGTTAGCCTTAGCTTTAACAAGCTAACATTAACTGATAAAACCGAGCCTTCCGGCCTGCACTGCTTCCTCATTTGTTGCCATGCAACTAAAACGTTAGGTCAGGGCCGTGAGGATTAACAATAGCCAGTGTTTAGTTTAAAATCCTAACGTTACTTTTAGTGAGTAACGTTGACGTGAAACAGGGAGGAATCGGCGAAGTATTGGTCTTCTTCTAGCTAGCTGATGCTTGGGCGTTACACCCCTCTCATCAGGACCACTTTCCCTCACGGCAAAGCAATGCTGTCTTTCTAGGGGAGTAACTATCTAATATCTTTCATATTTATCAAATCCATTCGCAACAAATTGTTAGTTTTTCTTGCTCTGAGAATAATGCAGCCAAATTCATTCTCATTTGGTCTTTTGGCAATAGCACATCCCTAGGTCTAGTTATTCTAGTTTCAGTATGATTTAACCTCACTTGAGTTTATTTGCTGTACTTTCTGTTCTTCCTGTTCATGCATGCATGTAACTTCTCTTTCACCATTTCAGTGAGTGTGCCTAGTCTATTGGAAGGATGGAGACCCTGATTCCCACCATCAACCGGCTGCAGGAGGTGTTCCTCACAGTGGGTGCAGAGGTCATACAGCTCCCTCAGATAGTCGTGGTTGGATCGCAGGTCAGTCGGGAAAACAACAACAATGAGAAGTCTAATCACTAGGGCTGGAACGATATCCGTGATTTGCCAAGTAGATATTTCCACAAATCGAAACATGGGTGCGGATACGACTTGTATTGCAATTTTCATTCAGTGATATTTGAGAAAGCATTGCAATTTGATAGTATTGAGAATTTTATTATCTTCTTTAACAAAAACAGATGAATAATACACTTTTAGAGACAATATATCATGGAGCATTTCTGAAAAACAATTGTTTTCTAAGAAGAATGCACATGTCACATGTCAGATAGTCAGTCTGACATTAATTTAATTTGTAAAGAAGAATATAACATGGATTTTCTGCTTTCGCTGTGTTTAGTTGTAAACAATGAGGATGTAGTCTCTGTCAGCGGTACCATATCAACCAATAATATTTAGGTGAATCATTGGTTAAGAATAAAAAGGATTCTGGGGAAAGTAATTGAATTTTAAAAATTGCAGCAAGGGGCGGTCTCTAGCTCACCCAATGGGAGCGTTTGGCCCATGTTGGCCCGGGTAATCCAACATGTGGGTCTTTGCTGCGTGTCATCCCCCATCTCTCTCCTTTCCAGTCTATCGACTAGAATTAGAACTATCTAATAAAGGGAAAAGCCCTAAAAAAACTTAAATAAAATTGCAGCCAAAAAATCACAATACATGAATTGATTATTTTTCCCATCCCTACTTATTATAAACTTAACCATTATCTGTAACCCTTGGCTGTACTTCACTGTTGTTACTAAAACTGTAAGGTCTCTGATTTGAGTTTGAGTTGTTGTTTTTTTTTATCAGAAGTCGAAGTCTGCTTTATTGTCAATTTCTTCACATGTCAAAAACATACAAAGAAATCGAAATTGCGTTTCCCTCTATCCCACGGTGAAAAGACATTTATAACAAATTTGGTCCACAGACAAACATAACATTCAAGTAAACAACATAAAAAAAGTAAAAATACTCAACGAAAGTAACTCAACGTCTCTTGTGAATGTGTCTGCAGTGCAAACTGATAAACTAAATTGTCTCTCATTATGTGCCGTAACAGAGCAGTGGAAAGAGCTCTGTGTTGGAGAGCCTGGTTGGACGGGACTTTCTGCCTCGGGGATCAGGAATCGTCACGAGACGACCCCTCGTGTTGCAACTTGTTAATGTTGCTCCTCTGCAGGAGAGACTGAAGAGCGAGAATGGTACCGTCACATTTATCCATTTTAGGGCTGCAACTAATGATTCTTTATATTGTCGATTTAATTGATTAGTTGTTTGGTCTGCAAAATGTCAAACACTTTCCAAAAGCTGTGTTCTCCAAAGCCCAAGATGATAACCACAAATGTTTTGTTTTGTCCACAACTCAAAGATATTCAGTTTACTGTGACAGAGGAGAGAAGAAAATATTCACATTTAACAAGCTGGAACCAGAGATCTTTTACTTGTTTTTCTTAAAAAAAATGACTCAAATCAATTAATCGCCTATCAAATTGGTTGGCAATTAATTGAGTAGTCGACAACTAATTGTTTCATCAATTGAGTCATCTATGCAGCTCTAATCCATTTATTTATATTTATAATATGAATCGCGTTGTTTTGATTATCCTCGAAAAGACACAATCAAGTTTTGGTTAAGTTATGTATAATTATTTGTATCAGCATATCACAGGTTATTCCTGTCTAGGCGTGGAGTCTGCTAGAATAGTTTATGTGTGATTAGCACTTAGACCTGGCGCGTGTTACTAACTGTTTGAACTGCATGCTTCTCTTTCTAGAGCCTCTCTTTGCTAACATGTAGTCTTTCTTCCTCTTCTCCTTTACTACTCTTTCAGGAAATGGGGTAAAGCAAAATCCCCAAAGCAGCTACCCAGGTCTCTGTCTAATTGCTCTGCATGGTCTTTGTTTAGCCTCGCCTTTTCTTTTGTGAACTCTCTTAAAACCATTTGTTCGTTCTGATCTATATCTGTCAAGTATGTCCAATGTCCATTTGTAATTTCCTTTAGTAATTTTTCCCCAAACCGTACATTTATTTGCACACATTGCTGTAAAACTATTTGCACTCACTCTTATATGTTTGTTCAGGTGTCAAAGCTGAAGAATGGGGTACATTCCTGCACTGCAAGAACCAGGTACATTTATCTGCACGATTCAAATGCGATGCCCGTGTTATGTGCTGGGCTCAGCTGATCCATTGTTCTCACGCATTTCATGACAGATCTTCGCAGATTTTCAGGAAATCCGTCAGGAAATTGAAGCCGAGACTGAACGCGGTTCAGGTGACAACAAGGTGAAAAGAAGGCTTTGATGTTAAGTCAGTTATGTCTTAAATTTAGCTTTTTATTACTAAATACATTCATTTGTTTCTCTGCTTTTTTCATACCTTCCAGGGAATCACTCCAGAACCCATCTATCTGAAGATTTTCTCCCCCAAAGTCCTTAATCTTACCCTGGTTGATTTACCTGGAATTACTAAGGTAACCTTAGCCACTTGACAAGGACGTTCATTTTGTTTCATGTAGCAATGTCCCGATCGGATTGGAGCCAATATGGCCGATTTTTTAACTGATCGAGGATCAGCAGTCACCCCGATCACCTTACTCAATCATTTACATCAGTAAATTCTACTCTTTTCTAAGTAGGAGTTGATTTTATATGTGAGTTTTACACAAATGCTAGCTGCACTAAATAGAGCTGGGAAATGTATTGATATTATATCGATATCGTGATATGAGACTGGATATTTTCTCAGATTTTGGATATTATAATATTGTAACATGACATAAATGGTTTCTTTTCCCAGTTTTAAAGGCTGCATTACAGTAAAGTGATGTCATTTTCTGAGCTTACCAGACTGTAGCTGGTCTATTATTTGCCTATACTCACTGAGTCGTTATATCAACATTACTGTTCATCTCGTGAGACTTTCTTCTTAGGTATTGAAATTGGGCATTGATGGACGAGGCATTTTTCAATACTCGACACTTAAGAGGCAATTTGGTCAGTGCCTAAAAAGTATTAAGTAATTTGGTACCCATCCCTACTGAAGACATCTTGGTTCTTGAAAACAAAAAGAAAACAGTGTGCAGCTCTATTATCTAGGCAGGTACTAGTATCGGATCGGCCCTTGGTATCGGCAGATGTTCAATCTTTTAAAAATCTGATTGGGATCAGGATATCACTAGCTTCATGTGTGTGAAAAATGGCACTATATCATGACATCGACCTCACATCTGCAATCATGACAGTTTCCCAGCAGCAGCACATCTGCGTTGTGCTCACGGTAACGCTAGCTGCTCATTGCTGTCGCCTCAGGTTCCTGTTGGCGACCAGCCAGAAGATATTGAGGCACAAGTACAAGAGATGATCCTGTCCTTCATCTCCAATCCAAACTCCCTCATCCTCACAGTGTCCCCTGCCAATTCTGACTTGGCCACCTCTGACGCTCTGAAATTGGCTCGCGAGGTCGATCCAGATGGTAGGACATTTTGTACACACGCGCCTCTTCTCCTCACATTTATTTTTCATTTTCTTTCCTTTCCATCGGTGCTTCTTACATAAGAAGCCTTAAGTAGAAATGCATTTTCAATGATCAAATGTGCACAAAGAATTATTTCAGGCTAATATATCTCCCAGTCTTTACTGTTAAAAGCCTTCTGACAGTTAAGAGCAAATTACTGTTGCTGTCATGCTGCACTCTGAAGAATAGAGTGATGGATGATGAAAATCTGAAGTAACTATCTGGGAGGTTGGCAATATGGCCTTAAAGTGCATGTTGTACACTGAAAATAAGTGTGCTAGTTTGGATGAATGTATCTGGGCCCAAATGTTCCACTGCTAGCCTAAATCCTGTCCCATCAGAGACCTGTATCCTGTCCCATGAGAGACCTGTTTCCTTGTTTTTGTCTATGATTATCCTACTGAACGCTTTTCTCAATAGCCGTGATAAAAAACTAAATTGGGAAGACTGTCCTCAGACGTGTGTGTGTGTGTGTGTGTGTGTGTGTGTGTGTGTGTGTGTGTGTGTGTGTGAGACAGGTCGTCGAACACTGCTGGTGGTCAGTAAGCTGGACCTGATGGATGCAGGGACTGATGCTCTGGAGGTCCTATTGGGTCGAGTCATTCCAGTCAGACTTGGGATTATCGGTGTGGTTAACAGGTTTGCAAAAATGAATTGTTTTCTTTTAGTTTAGCTGTGTAATATGGGTGTCACGATTTTGATTTAAATTGATCAAGATAAGCTTTCAAGTTTGAAATTAAAACCAGAATCAACGATTCCCCAAGTATTTTTTCTCTTTCCCCCCACCCCGTCTAATTTTGAACGTAGAATTAAAAAAACTAAAAACAGACACAGCTTGGCTGGCAAAGCGTACCTCCTATGGAGCCATTTTGTTGTTAACGAGCCATTACCCACAGTTAGCATTCCGTTGACGGCCATTCAATTTGGCGCCACTTTGACAGCCAATAACTTCACATCAGAAGCGTTAAAAGACTTTATATGTCAATTGTTTATTTCTAAAGAAACACGACAATGTGATAAAGGCTCTGTTACCTTGTATCTCACGTTATGGCCCTCGTAGCAGACGTTTTTGTAAAAATAGCCTGTCGCATAATAACCAAGGTACAGTACAAGAGAAGCTTGCAGGCAGTTTGGACTTACATTAGCTGTGTAGGTTTAATTACTAATGTTAATTAGCATTTTAGTTAGCAGTAATTAGCCTGTGCCTATATTAATGTTAACTAGCATGTTAGTTAGCAGTAAGTAGCCTGTGCCTATGTTAATGTTAACTAGCATTTTAGTTTGCAGTAATTGTGCCTATGTTATCTCCTAACATACAGTGGGTACGGAAAGTATTCAGACCCCTTTAAATTTTTCACTCTTTGTTTCATTGCAGC
>NC_048411.1:29281785-29287802 GCF_013103735.1 Etheostoma cragini | reverse complement strand
ATTTTTGGAAAATGGCTGCAATGAAACAAAGACTGAAAAATTTAAAGGGGTCTGAATACTTTCCGTACCCACTGTATACCTACGCTCTGCTGATTGGGAATGATTGAGATTTCTCTTGCACAGCTACCAGAAGACTTACAGCTTTCAGACAGGTTGCACACGTCCCATCTTTGTCGTCAAGCTGAGTTGGAGGCTGTGCAGTAACGCTCAGCATCACCAGTGCTTCTAATAAACTTCGCTCTTCTCCGTGGAAATCTACGGCATCACATTGTCCATTTCTTTTACTGTCTATGGCTTACCGTCTGGTAGCTTGCAGCTAAAGACACTTGATTATGTTAGCTTAGCAGTAGCCTCCAGCTGCTCTTTTTCCTGGCCACTGCTGGAGTCAAAGATAATGGAGAAACAACAGAACTGCAAAATCTTCAGGTTGGTATTGCGAGGTCACAATCCCCGTACTAGTACCGACCAAAAGGAAACCTCCTGCTGCTTCCATGTGGCAACATGTATCCTTCCCCGTGAGTGAGTTATGGAAACCCAGAACAAAGGTAAAGCATGTGGGTTCCAACTGGACTTCATGGTGCATTCATGCGTGACTCGTTAATCCAACGGTGATGGTAATTTTGAAAAACTCAAACTGTTGTTGCAAAGTACCCTTCTCCCATCTAGTGGCTCCTACTGTGGCATTGCCAACCTAGAAAAAACATGTTTAAATCAAATATTGAATGGAATCTGACCTTAAAAATTGAAGAATTGGGAAAACCGTGACACCTAGGGTCGCAATACAGCAAAGTGGTAAATTGCTCATGTCCTTACCACCCTGATGATCTGATTACCCTAATCTGTGATCCTCCTAGGAGCCAGCATGACATCAATACCCAGAAGAGCCTGGAGGACACAGTGAGGGATGAGCACGCCTTCCTGCAGCGCCACTACCCTTCGCTGGCCTCCCGCGCCGGCTCACGCTATCTGGCCAAAACGCTCAGCCGGCTGCTCATGCACCACATCCGGGACTGCCTGCCAGAGCTCAAAACCCGAGTGACGGTGCTGAGTGCCCAGTACCAGGCGCGGCTCAACAGCTACGGCCAGCCAGTCGAAGACCACAGTGCCACCCTGCTGCAGATCGTCACCAAGTTCGCCAGCGATTACTGCAACACCATCGAGGGAACAGCCAGATACATCCAGACCTCGGAGCTGTGAGTCACACCTCTGCAGGATCCTTGTTGAATGGCAAATGTTTTTCTTTTTGTCTAGGGCTGTCATTTAATTTACATGTTGCATGATTATCCATAATTAACTCGTGATTAATCACACATTTTTCATCTGTTCTAAATGTACTTTAAAAGGGATTTCCACTTTATTTATCCTTTTAATGTGCAGCAGGATATCTAAAAATAACACATACACAGAAAAAAAGCACCACCAAATGCCAACAACATAGGACAGAGTCCAATTGGACAGTACACAGGTCATTATGTCATAATGAACAATAACAGTAATAAATGAATAAATAAACATATGCTATATAAAGAGTTCATAAGATGTCACTCAAGTGAATTCAGGTTTCTAATAGCCACAGTAATAAAAGAATCCCTGGCAAGTCTAGTTCTTTTAAGTAATAAGTTAAACATTTTTTCTGATTTAAAACACAGAAACAAACAAAACAACATGGCCACAAGAAGAACAAATCTCAGACTTCCTATTATGTGATATACAGAGCATAAAACACTACCTCTCCCTACATTAATAAATTATGAAAGTATAACTGGGGAGACATATGTACATACACCTACACACACGTTAACACACTGACATAATGAAATGCTCAGACCCATTACAATTGACAAGGATGTGGCAAATACATATCTGAAAAGAAAGAAGAGTAATAAAGAAAATAACATCCAACCTTACCACCCAAAAACATCAGTAAGCTAGTTTTCCTCATTGCCATCGCAAGTCTAGATCAATTTCAATTCAATTTTATTTTTATAGCGCTAAATCACAACAACAGTTCTCTCATTGCGCTTTTCATAAAAGAGCAGGTCTAGACCGTACTCTGTGATGTTATTTACAGAAACCCAACAATTCCCACCAAGAGCAAGCACTAAGCAAGTTCTTAACATAGGTAGCCTAAAACGGCGACCTTAGGAGAGCTAATTAAAGTCCCCAAAAAGATCATGGCAGTTTAAAATTAGTCTTGTCAAGAAAACCATCTGGAAGGGTTTTGAACTGAACATTCAAAAGACCCTTTCATTTGTCCATTTCTGCACAATCATTTGTTTCTGCTAGACACGGGCAACGTTCCTGCTGCATCGCTTCCCGACGGAGTGGCCCGAGGCCCAATTTACAGACCGTGCGTGTGTTAATCGCACATCATAAGCATTGGTGGCATTAAAAGGAATTTGCCTTAACTTGTTGTTGCCGCAAAAGTTTGACAGCCCTATTTTCTTTCTGATGATAGCAGCCTTAGTTTCACGTTTTTCGTGAATTGTTGCTAATTTTCTCAGGTTCTAACCTTATACTTTTATTACACGACTTAGCATTTCACTTTCATTGGCTCGCAATGTATATCACGAGAGTAAAGTCCTTGGGGTGATGTAATTGTGAATTGAAGTGGTATCAGCATCTTCTGTTGGCACCCTCATCTTCACAGCTCCCTCGCCACGAGACAATTAATTTGTGTTAACATGTGGGAAGCAAATATTGACCTCTTTTACGTTGACTGCAATTAATGTTGGCGCTGTTAACTTTGCTGACACACACAGCGCTGAGAAAACGCATTGGTGTCACAGCTGAACCCGTCTTTTCTACAGCTGTGGGGGTGCTCGCATCTGTTACATATTCCATGAGACCTTTGGGCGCACCCTTCAGTCCATCGACCCCCTGGGAGGACTGACGGAGCTTGATATCCTCACTGCCATCCGCAATGCAACGGTGAGCTTCTCCTGACTGTTGTTGTGTAATTGGTATCATCTAAATTCTAGTCAAGTTCTCTAATTTGGAGGAATACCAGGTAAAGTGTGTGTGTGTGTGTGTGTGTGTGTGTGTGTGTGTGTGTGTGTGTGTGTGTGTGTGTGTGTGTGTGTGTGTGTGTGTGTGTGTGTGTGTGTGTGTGTGTGTGTGTGTGTGTGTGTGTGTGTGTGTGTGTGTGTGTGTGTGTGTGTGTGTGCGTGCCTTGCAGGGTCCACGGCCAGCACTTTTTGTTCCCGAGGTGTCCTTTGAGTTGTTGGTGAAGCGGCAAATTAAGCGGCTGGAGGAGCCAAGTATGCGCTGTGTAGAGCTGGTTCACGAAGAGCTGCAGAGGATCATCCAGCACTGCTCCTCCTACAGCACACAGGTTCGCCAAAAGATATTGATGCATTTTTACACTTGATTGACTTCGTTTTCACACCCGTAGTTCTTTTGCTCTGGTCCGAATCAGTGGATGAGTTTCAATTTCACCTTGGTTTCATTTCACATGGAAAAAAACTCCAAAGCCAACAAAAATGCGTCATTACAGACCACGCAAGAACGTTCACTCCTCTTATTGGTCAGGTGTGTCTGGGGGGGCGGGACCAAGAGATTAAATACAGGAACAAGGTTTTGCGTTCCAGAAGTCCCATGGTCAAACTGGCTAATTTCATTTGAATCAGTTTTTTAGACATTGTTTTGCGAGGGACATTACTATGTCTGCTCCGGTGTCTGTCTCCAACTTTAGGTGTGGTTGGTTTGACCACGGATAGTGACCGCATCCCATTTCTGTGAGATAAATACTGAAAGCTGCTACAGTTTGCTATTCTGCTGCATTGCAGATTAGAGATGTTCTGCTACCGATCTCAGTCTCGGTATCGCCTCCAATACTGCCTAAAAGGCTGGTATTGGTATCGGGAAATACTGGAGATAATGCGCCGATCCGATACCACGTAATTAAGCCCTAAAGAAAATGTATGTTAAAGTAGTTTATTTATGTTGTTAATTTTTTGTGTTTGTTCATGTTTCACGAAGAACTTGACCTGAGCCAGACCGACAACAAAGATAGAAATCAAATCACATCCATACAGGGAGAGCAGCATACAGTTAAAACATTGTATAATATGTCTCGCCGAGACACAAGTTCAGGTATCAGAATCCGTATCGGGAACCAAAAAGCGCTTGTTTGATCCACCTTTGGTGCGCATCAGAGTGCAATTTCTCCATCACACCTCCCCAAAGTGTTGGTACTATGTTAATGAAGTATGTCTTTATCTCTGCAAGGAGCTCATACGTTTCCCCAAACTGCACGATTCCATTGTGGAAGTAGTGACTGGATTACTGAGGAAGCGCTTGCCGGTTACTAATGAAATGGTAATCCACAGTTTGGCTCAAATCTTTCATACTAATTGTATTAATCACTGACTGCCTGAGATTAATTCCGCTTTTTTTTCTTCTTTTAGGTACACAATTTAGTAGCAATAGAGCTCGCCTACATCAACACAAAACACCCAGACTTCACAGATGCAGCGCAGGTCTCTGCGTCTGTCAACAGTCAGCAGGTAGTTATTTGTCCCTTACAGCAGGTGCTCTCGTTTATTATTTATTCCGCTTGGGTAAACAGCAGAAATTGAGTTCTTTAAAGCATTAACCATCATGTGTCACATCCACACGTTAGAGAGCAAAGGAATTCCAGACTTGCTTTGACCCTCTGACTCCCTGTGTAACGTCTTCCTGTCAGGCGGAGGCTGTTGATGGAGGGAAGCGCTGGAAGAGCGAGAAGGTCGCAGAAGAAAGGGTTCCGGCTGCAGGCTTTGGCAGTCCCAGCAAAAGCCAGGCCATTAACCTCCTCGACTCAGTGAGTGGTGGGATTGGCAGCAGGACAAAACACTTACTGGTGAACACATTTCACACTGTCAACATTTTACTTTCTCTCGTTCTCTTTCTCTTTCTGCCAGGCAATGCCCGTTTCCCGCAAGCTGAGTGCGAAGGAGCAGAGGGACTGCGAGATCATCCAACGCCTCATCAAGTGTTACTTCCTCATTGTCCGCAAAAGCATCCAGGACAGGTTAGAGTTAAACTAGTCCAGAGCACCTGGGGTCAGGGTTCAAAATGAATCACGTTTTTATCCACCAGCCAAGTGAATGTCCACATTTGACCAACCACTCAATAGACTACCATTGTTCTTTTGGGATGGTGAGTGAATCAAATCTACCTGCCACTTGCATATTTTACCATAGTTTGGCTGGTGGATGCTGCTACTTTTGAACCCTGGATGGGGGGTGCACATCCTCTCGCCATTCGGCCTGAGCGTGGGAATCACCAGGCCCCACCATACGATATTAACACTATAATTTGCTACTTTTATTTTCTGATACTTTTATTCTTGTGATTTTAAACATATTGTGTCATTCTGCAATATATTGCAGTTCAGTACCTTTTTGTCAACTTCAACTTATGTCCCGAAAAGGAAAGCTTTGTCGACATCTGTTTTATCTAAAAAGATAATAGTCTGTGTTTATTCATCTCACTTCATTTTTATTATTATTATTATGACCAAAACGTTATATTATTATGTGAATTTTATATAATAAAAGATTGATACTTGGTGCCCTTGTATCGATACAGTATTCCCAAGGAAAATATTGCAATACTATGCTGTATCTGTTGTATTTTTTTTCCACCCAACCCTAACATCCCCTTCTTTATTCCCCAGTAGAGCTCAGTTGTTGTCAGTGATGCCGATTTTCTGATTTTGTACCTGGGCTGTGTGTCCGCAGTGTGCCTAAGACAGTGATGCACTTCCTGGTGAACTTCGTGAAAGAGCATCTGCAGAGTGAGCTGGTGGGTCAGCTTTACAAACAGGGACTGCTGCAGGAGCTGCTCATTGAGTCACAGGACACGGCACAGCAGCGGACCGAGGTGGCTCAAATGCTTGAGGTAAACAAAAAAAACAAAAAAGAAATCAGCTGAGGCTTTTGTTGTTTTCAGTAGGGCTGCTCAAATAACAGTTAAAGTCAAATAAACAGTTTTATCGATATCGTACAGAGCCCCCCCCCCCCCCCCCCCCC
>NC_048411.1:29263787-29281722 GCF_013103735.1 Etheostoma cragini | reverse complement strand
CCCCCCCCCCCCCCCCCCCCCCCGGGGGTCAGCTGAGAAAAAAAAACACTAAACCGGAGAAATAAGACTGGTCTCCAGTGGCAGCCGGAGGTGCTTAGGGAGCGTCTATTAACCACAACACCGACACAAAAATATCTATTAATTTAATGATTAAATAAAGTAGTGTCTCTAAAATTGTGTTTAACAGCAAGTGCTGTAGTACAACTAAGAGGAGACAAGTTATAACTAAGGTAAGTTTAGAGACACTACCTTATTTAATCGTTAAATTTATAGATATTTTTTTGTCGGTGTTGTAGTTTCTAGACGGTCCCTAAGCACAGCCGGTTGCTACTAGAGACCAATCTTATTTCTCCAGGTTGGAGGACGGCTCATTTTGATAAAAATGAGTTTGTAGCTCATTATTAACCTTACCACGTTAGGAAAGATGCGTCATTTGGGATTTAATATAATTTCATCATAGAGTAATTGAACCCAGAAGTTTGAATCTGTGAATATCTTTCCTATTTTCCTCAAGTTTATAAAGCAGCGGATTATGAACCCGTGCGCACTGTTTCGTTTTTTTATTCTTCTCAGCTGACCCCGGGGGGGCTCCTTTATATCGCGTAAGGTCTTAAAAGGTGTAACATTTTAGGCCTAAAAAAAGTCTTACATTAAAAGTATTGGGTTCTAGGTCTTAAGTAATTGGGAATTAAATGTTCCTATGTCCATGTAACGCTAACTGTAATTCTCATTGAAATGTCTTTTTTTGTAAGTCCAAATACAGTTTGCTGTATAAGTGCAGATCAGTATCACTCTTTTTTTGTGACTCTGCATTTCACTGTACTTCAGTGTTGTGATATAGGTCTTACATTTAATTCATAAAGGTTTTAAAAGGTCTTAAATTTCACTTGTTGAAACTTGCAGAAACCCTGTATAATCTTTTAAACCTTTAAATTGTAAAATTTGTCAATGAAAATGTTAAAATAAGATCATTCCCTCCCATACCGTGAATCATATCGCAACATCAGTCAGAATAATTACAATTAGATATTTTCCTCCTATCGTGCAGCCCTAGTTCTGAGCAGGAACTCTAGCAAATTTTTTCCCTTTATTTTTTTTAAATTAGTTTTGAACTATTTTATGAACCGGTGACATAACAGCCCTCCTTTTTTTTCATTTTGTCTTTTACAGGCGCTCAAAAAAGCCCATAACATCATCTCTGAGATGAGGGAGACGCATCTGTGGTAGCCAGAGGAAACAAACGCTTCCCTTTGTCATAGGACTACTTAGGAGTATGAGAGTGTATGTGAGTTTACAGCACAGTGTGTGTCTGTGTGAGAGTGTGCATGTTTGTCTATGTGTGGCAGCACCACAGTTTTCTCATGGACCAACGACCATAACGCAGTTAGATCAGCTGTCCTGACCAGTACACTGGGGCTGTTGCTTGTCACTGTGAACGTTGTGTTGCAAAGCAATTTAATTAAACTCTCAGGCCAAAAGTGTTTCTGCAAAGTTGAAATGCGAAAGACACCGCTGCGAACAAATTATTATTTTTATCATTATTATTATATTTTGCGTCATTTTGTGATTATAATGTTTTTATCACAGTGGGTTGGAAGATTGTTGCTATACATGTGAGATGTAAGTTATATGTGGAGTATTGAAGATGTTCTCTGGGGTGTTCATTTTTGGGGGATTTAAACGTGTTCATGCTGAACTGTTCTACACTTTCCAAAAAAACAACAATCTGGGAGTCCTCTGCGTCCCTTTAGCAGTTGCTGAAATAATAATGAAATATGTTAGATTAGATGTGATCCAACTTTAATCCCTTTGTTGGAGCACTCTTCAGAGATGGAAATGAAATGGAAATCCAACTCAATCAGTGCTGACTGAAATGCAGCACTGAAGACAGACCATCATTTGCAGAAATTCCACAAAGAATGCCGATAGTTTTTCCAGCTCTGTTGTGCTTATCTACATCAGCTTCATTTTTTCAGAGCCAAATTTACACATCAGCTCTTTGTCGTTAACGGTTGCATTGCTATTCTAGTTTTGTGTGTGGTCATAAACAAGGAGACCAAACCTTCTCAACAACAAGGATTGTAGGAGACGCACACATTGTGTTTTTATATATATAAACTATATATGTTTAGAAAACAGAAATGAATAAAATCCGTAAGAATAGTCAGGAGATAATGTAACATGTGTATGGTTCTTCATCATTTGTTAGATTTACGAACCAGATGGAAGGGCGGTAATGTTCTGTAGTTTCTCTTTATTTCCTCTAGCCATTTGTTCGCTGGTTTCCGCTGTTAATAAAAGATGAGATAGTCCTCTATTATTGTCCCTGTCCAGTAGTAAGGACACTACCCCGAAGTAAAAACGACTCAGTATGCAGATTCATGTTTTTGCCAATTGTAATTTCATTGTGTAATATTACTAGGCGTGTAAAACTGATTCATCTTTTTTTCATCTGTTTCCAACTTAGGTTGCGGTTAAGGCAGATTTCTCCCCCAGGTGCTATAGCTAATGTATTAATGTGAATCTCCTCTCCAAAACAAAAATAGTTCTCCTAAAAAAAATGTTTTCAGGAAGACCTGCCTTAATGGGGACCGTCAAACCATAACTCTTCTGACTTTATTTCTCTGTGATCAGCGAGCGAACACATCCTGTCCCTCTGTCAGAAAGCCCTGTGTTGGTTAGCATGTGTGTGTTCAGTATGCATGTGTGGGTGAACAAAAGGCAGATTTATGTATATTTTGTATTATTTAAATGTATACTGCTATCATTTGTCAACTGCCTACAAGTTCTTGCCTGCCAATATTTGTGAAACGTGTTTACTGAATGAAGTCTGTGCAAAGTGGAGCGACTCATTAAATCCTAACAAAGGACACTGTACAGAGTGTGTTGGGCTGTTATTGACGGCATGCAGTCACTGGATAACAATTGATCAGTTTTCAAACGATCTGTTTGTCTTCCACAGTGAGATGAGATTAGACTCTGCTTCACTTAATTGATCTCAGGTGAAAATGTACAGTCAGATGGGTCTGTCACAGCACCAACTGGATGAAGATAAAAGTGTCCTGAAGGGTGCTGCGCACACACACACACACACACACACACACACACACACACACACACACACACAGACCAGAGCAGCATACTCTAAAACCTGTTTTCTTTGTGCTTGACTCACACTCTCAATCTGGACGGAGCTACACATCGGGGAAAAACTCATTTCAAAGTTATCAGTTCCCATTCAGACGATGGAGTATTTGACTTTCAGTGTCAGTGCAATCCAAGTTAAACCTGAGTGGAGGTTGAGAAGTGAGGAGATGGAGGAGTTGATTGTGTCAGTAAGAGTGGAGAAAGCTGGTGAGTAGGCTGCAGCTAACGGGTGTTTTCATTGTCGATCAATCTGTCAATTATTTCTCGGTGAATGGATTAGTTGTTTGCACTCTGAAATGTCAGAAAATGTGGATCAGTGTTTTCCTGAAACCCAAGATGACGTCCTCAAATGTCTTGTTTTGTCCACAACTCAAAGATGTTCCGTTTACTGTCACAGGAGAGAAGAAACTAGAAGATATTCACATTTAACAAGCTGAAATCAAAGACATTTTTTTTTTTTTATAAAAAAAGAACTCAAACCGATTAATCAATTATCAAAATTGCTGGCAAACTAATTGATTTATCTCTGCAGCTCTACTAGTGAGCGAGGCTGCTACAGTTCAATAGAAATCATTTCTTGCACAACAAGGCAAACAAGTTAAATTACCACAAAGGGAAATAAACCAGGAGCTAATAAACACTTAATACAGGTGATTATTTTAAATTGCCTGCACTTTGTCTCCCACTGTAGCCAGTTATAGCACACCCCACCTCCCCACCAACTGAGCCTAGACTAGACCGTACCATCCCTGACAGCATGGGAGGGGGCTCGGCCGCAGTGTTGTGGCAACTGCATCATTTTGATCACATAAAACTGGCTTAATAAAGGTGGAATTAGCCCAAAGCATGTTTTCATTCATTTCTAAACCCCCTCCAGGCTCTCCTGTTGTCTTCCAAGGATCTACAGAATTTTCCTGGCTGCGTTCCCCACCTCGCCTTGCTTCCAGCGGTGAGCCAGTCAGCAGAGCAAGCTGAACAAAGCCATGGGAGAGAGAGAGAGAGAGAGAGAGAGGAGCTTCTAGGAAGAATGTCTCTTACTGACTGTCGCCTGGACAACCGGGTAAGAGAGGAGGGAAGAAGGAAAAATAGGGACAGAAGAGCACAAAAGGAGAGAAAAAGCGCACTTTAACTGCTGAGATTGGAGGATTCCTATAGAGTGGGGAGGGAGGGGAGTGTGGATCTGTGTGTGTTTGTGTTTGTGTGTGTCATTCTCCTGTGGGAGTTCCCTTGGTGCTCTCTCTCTCACTTGATGAGTTATTAACTATGACAATAAAGAAGTCAATTATTGTTTCTTTTCTTCCACACCAGAGCATGGAGGAGATTAAATTGCAGAGCACAAGTTCAGCACATTACAAGTAGACCCTGTAGGCCTGAACGCTCCACCTGTCATTCTCGTCTCATCAGCCTCAGGTAAGACTCCTCTCAGTGTTGCAGGAATTTGCTTTGATAGGGATGCTTTTGTTTTTGCCTGATTTATCCATAGATAATCCACAGATGATTTGCTGAAGCCCATAAACTGTAATTATCTAGTATATGCAAGAGAAAGTATAAAATAAAATGGGTAAACATATCAATAAAAGCTCACCCCAAGCATTGTTCCATCAGAGCAGATAAGTTTAAGGATGAATGTGTTGTTTTTTTTAAGCTGATAGAAAAACTATTGCTGTAGTATGGGGCTTATTGCTAACCTTTTATTCAGTAGAGTGGGAGGAACTGCATGGCACAGCCCGTGCTTCACCCACAGCGTACACGCCGCTTTGCGCTTCCTTCAGTGCGAGCATGAATTCTTCCACAAAAGAAAAAAAATGAACACCGTTGTTAGCAAATACACCTCGAGAGTTTGAGTCAAAGCCCCGGACTCCAGGTTCACAGTGCTTACAAGGATACAAAGGCACGTCCGCTCTGAACATATTGCAGAGCGATCATGCATACGGTATGTATTCATAGAGCGATAGCGGTGGAATCAATGCTCCTTTAAAATGAGGCGGTGTGCTCGCTGAGTTTACACCAGGCTGAATGTGAGTGGGGCAGCGGCCAGCATGTGAAATCCATATTGGATGAGATGGAGACGAGATAAAACTGAGAAGGGCGGGTTATTTATAGCTGTTGTCAATAATGAAGGGTACAAATCTCACCTTTTGTGGACAAGATGGAGACACGGAGAAAAGCCAGAAAGATTGAAGAGAGGAAAAGGGCAAGAGAGTGAGGGATGGAGAGAGAAAGAGAGAGAGAGAGATGATTATAGGTGAAGGGTTCAGGCTCGCAGCTCCCTCCTAAAGTCTCCGAGGCAATCCAGAGATGTAGTGGAGGGTGAAAACGCTGACACTCAGCTAATGTGGGTTTTTATGGGAGAAAAATACAACATAAGAAAACTGGTCTAGTGGAGTTTATGGTTCAGCCTCCTTTTTGCCCACAACTGGCTGAACATTACTCGTGAGACAAATACAGCTGTGTGCTTCAGTCGATCTGATGCTGCTGTACACGCAGGAACAGGCAGGTACAACACGACTACCTGGGCTCACTTGTTTAAAGAAATTCCAATAAAAGACTTACACAGAAAGTTCAAAATTGAGTCTTATGTCAGGCAAAGCGAGGTAAATCTTTTAAGCGATTCACACAGTATTTCATATCTCAAAAGTGGACAAATAGGTGTTTAGTGTACAGCTGTAAAGATGAATCAATAAGTTGTGAACTATGAAATGAATCGCCAACTTGTTTGATCATTGATTCGGTTTGAGTCATTATTTATTAAAAATAAGGGACAATTCTCTGATGTCAGCTTGGTTAATGTGAGTATGTTCTTGTCTTCTGTCCTCTGTGACAGTAAACTGAATATCTTTGAGTGTTGGACAAAAAAGACGTTTGACGACGTCATCTTGGGCTTTGTGAAACACTGAATCATTTTCCCCCATGTTCTGACATAAAATAGCCGTTTATAGACCAAACGACTAATCAATTAATCGAGAAAATAATCCACAGATTAGTCGTCCATGAAAACAATCGTTAGTTGCAGCCCTAGTTGAGTTGAGGCCTCTCTGGGCTTTCATCTGTCTCAGTTTTGAGACTAAAACTATCTTATATTTGGCGCCTGGGTAGCTCACCTGGTAGAGCGCGCCCATTATACACAGGTTTACCCTATAGACAAAGAAACACAACCCCCTCAAATAGACTGAGCCATGAGGGAGACAGTGTTTATTGCAATAAATACTGAAAGCAGGATGCCAAATTACACTCTATTTTTAAATCCACACCTGCGCAGGGTTTAAACTGTCTGCGTACTGGGTAATCTTTGCAGAGAAGTAGTGGTGTTGGAACAATTCTGGGAGCTTGTAAACACATTAGTCATACCAAGCGCTGCACTGCTCGCAGTGCTTTACAGCTGCACACCGCTCATAATTACTGTTCGTGAGGTGCAATGCTCAGGCTCATCGGCAGGAGAGAGAAAGGACGCATCCCTGAGTCTGTGCATTGCACTTTATCTTTACCTGCATGCTGTCTGTTGCCAGGCACACAGAAGGCGATAGATAGAGGTTTTGTACACAGCACAGAGCTCTGCCTTAATAGGCTCTGTCAAAGTCTGCATGTCAGACTCTAATGAGTCTCTTCAAACTGTCAGACTTTGACCACCACTAATCTGTTTTGATGTTGAAATGAACACTGAAAATGAAGCTGTGGAGATCTGCCTGCAGTCCAACCATTTAGACGTTTTGACATAAATAATAAACAGCAAAAAGCACAATTTCTTTCCACAGATTTTCTAAAGGTGCTGGCCGTTTGTTTTGAAGGGCGACGGCTTTGTGAGTGTCTTCAATCGTTCCCCGGGCTTTTCTTTACCTCCATTTCTCTTCTCTTATCATGTTTGTGTGCTCGTCTGCAATGCCTCCTCCTCTCATCTTCTGCTGATGAGAGCACCATCATTAAAACAAGCTGGACAGCCAGAGATGATGAACTGGAACAAGATTACAATAATCTAATACATTACCAAAACTGGATTCCATTTTATTTACTCCAAATGCGCAATTATGTCTCACATGTTCCTAAAAGAGTTTGTCACATAATTGGTTATATTACTTGGTTATAAAACCCATTTGAAGAGGAAATGTATCTGTCATTATGGCGTTATAGAAGACAACATAATTGTGGTTCATCATCCTTTTGAATTCACAGCCCGTGATGGGTGCACAAAACCAGTAATGATTACAAATTACAGCCTTTAAATTGGGATGAAATATCTTTCTTGTTTTAGAAATATAAGGCACTGTGACCTAGAGCCCGACCGATAAAGGATCTTTAAGACCGATACCGACACAATATTTGGTTATTCAAAAATCCAAAATTTCGATATATCGGCCGATAAATATTTAAAAAAGAAAATCCAGAAACGCATTACAAAACATAAACAGATTTATTTTTATTAGTTATTTGTATTTATTTATGAGTTCTCACTAAAATAATATGATAATCATTTGTTTTATTCTCACAATAGAACAGAGGAACATCAAAATATATTAAAATTCTGATAAATAAAGTGTATGAAAATACAAACTTAATATATGAAACCTAAAGTCCTTTGAACAAAAACACAATAACAAAAAATAATAATCAGGGTTGTCAACTGGGACGTTAAAGAGCGCCCTCTGGTGGACAAACTATGCAACGCCAACACTCATAACATGGTTGAAAGTCTGTTTTTATTTAATTTTTTAAATATTAATTTATCAGAAACATTTACTTGTCATTGTAAATGCAGATACAGAGTTCAGGAAAGGCCTAATATCGGCTGATGATATCGACCTGATATTGGTCTGGCTCTACTGGGACTGAAAATAAAAAGATGATTTTGTTGAGACAACATATTTCCTTCCTCAATTTTCACATTTTAAAACCAACCCTTCCAACACCATTAAGGAATTAGTCCTCTGAAAGAGCAGGTTCACATTCAGAGTGCGTGGGCAGATTCTGGTCTGCCGTCCTCCCATTAAAAGGTGCGCTGGTGTCTTTGTCTGTGCTGTAAGTTGACATGGTGATTAATAAAAGGAAGTGTTGTGCAGATTTGAAATTGGCCCAAAATAGGCCTCTTTTAATTTGGAGACATAGTGGAGCTCTTGGTTTTCAACTCTCATGAAAGGAACAGTGAGTGTAACGCTACATTAGCCTTATGTATATCCTGTGGACATTCGGCAACTTTAAACATTGTGTTTCTCAGAAAGTGTCGAGCTAAGGCTGTTAACGATGGGGCCGTGTGACAAAACCAACATCTGCTCCGTAATCGCGACACTTTGTGGACACAGTGACCGCACACAAGGTGATTTTCTCCAGCGGACACTAGCACATTTTCTCCTCTAGCTCTACCATGAAATTAACTTTATTCAGGTGTAAGGAAATAACAAAAATCCGGTTTTACCAGTTCATTTTTCAGCTCCAGGGCTTATCTCTCAAGGAACTTTCTTCTCTGCTTTCTAACTCTGAGTGTTAATCTTTTTTTTTTTTTTACAAATATCGATTACATAGCATCATTTGTAAATGATCCCTTTTTTATAATGTTTTTTTCACTTCAGCTGCAGAGCTGAGCCCAGCTATCTTTTACACATAATCAAGATTCACTGTCTTACCTGGCTGACCTTAAAGCGCTGCTCTGAAGAGAAAAGATAAATTGCTGCAGTTAGCGGGCTCACTGCCACTTGAATGCAAACTGCAGTGTCTTGTGTGTAGAGCGGTGGGGGGGGGGACACAATTACTCAAAGGCTGCCCATCACAGGAGATAAACCCCCTCTTATTTCACGACTCCGTCTAATATCTGACTTTCTCTTCTTGTCGTTAATTAGACAAGTGAGATGATTTAATTTGCTGCGGACACAGCTATAGCGTTGATATGTAGAAAGCCACCAGCCGGGCGCCCAGATAGCTCCGTTGGTAGAGGGGACCCCCCCTACATAAAGAGGTGTACTCCTCGACCCAGCGGGCCCGGGTCCGACTCTGATCTGCGGCCCTTTGCTGCATGTCATCCCCCCCCCCCTCTCTCTCTCTTGCTCTCTCTCTCTCTCCCTTTAATCTCTTCAGATGCCCTGTCAATAAAGGCCTTAAAATGCCCAAAAAATAATCTTTAAAAAAAAGAAAGCCACCAGCTGACTCTGACTGGGTGATAAAGGCTTGCACACGCTGACTGAGAGAAGAATTAAGTGACAGCTTTTAGCCTGCCTCACCCCAAGCTCTTGTGATCAGCATCTCAAAGCTGTACTCAGCCGACCATTTTCTCTTATAAGGCCTTGAGGAAAAAAAGAACTCCCCTTCTCAATTTCCTCCAATGGAAGACCTTTTGTCGACAGCCGCTTAACGGCGCTGCCAAACCAGCCCGATTATCGGCCCTCGTACAGTCTGGCAAGGTCAGTGACTCGAGTCCGTTCGGTGTGTTTCGTGCCATCCTCGGTCGGAGGAGCCGTCGGCGTCCATTTTGGCCGAACTGACATGTTGAATCGGAAGGCGGGTAGTCGGACTCAATGGCCGATCTGATTGTGCTAACCTGGAAGTGACGAGCGGGATGAGCGGGATTTAAGCCTCCCAAAATCGGGCATAAATCTTTTAACTGACCTTTGTTTATCTGAAATGAAGATTCAACAATTGCTTGGCCTATTTCTCCTTAAAATGTTTACAGAAACATGTTTCGGTGAACTATTTTGGTAAAATATGCAATTGTATTCCAAATGAGCCGCCATTATGGTCTTGTTTTGAAATCACGGAGACGCCAATGTGACGTGTTTGTCCAATCAGTTGCCAGTTCTCATTTTTTGGGCGACAATACAAATTAGCGCCACCTGCTGTTATGGAGATGTATTACGTCTCGCGCACACTTACGTACATTCAATTCGGTGTTGTTTCGGTGTGTTCCCAGGAGATTTTTTAACCAACTCGGTGAGGCGGTCAGTCCGACGGTCAGTCTGGTTGTCCAAACATTTATGTTGTGCTCCTCCCAGAGGAGGAGAGGGGTGTAGCTGTAAGAAACCAACGGCACAGCCCGCGCACAGCGGATCATGTGTAGGCGGCTTTACGTTAGCTAGCGCCGCCACAGCCAGCTAACCATTAGCAAAAAACAAATTGTCAACTGAGTTAATTATCTACATTATTATTTTTTTTACTCACTGTTTCAGTGCTTGGAGGAAGGGTCCCGGAGCGTTGGAATGGATCCTTTCACCAGCATTAGTTTGGTTTCCACTCCAGTGTCGTATAGCCTCTGATTTAGCTCGTGCTCGGTGTAAAATGTGACGTACACACCTGAAACAACTGACTCGGGGCAGGTCAAGGCAAGTCTTCAACAAAAAAATCCTCTTTTTTTTCTTTTGGAAGGATGTTTATTGACTTTTTGGTAGGAATAATCAGGGCTCCAGACTGAAAATAAAATAAAACAGCACATTGTAGTTTCTGTATTTAGTCCCAAAGCATTTATCAGTAAAAGCTGTTAAAATGGGGCACCCCTACATTTTATGCCTGTACCCTTACACTTTTTAGTTAGGGGCTACAGTGCCCTAGTTGAAGAAGTTAGTCTGGAGCCCAAATAATGCACTTCTCATGGCACGTTTTCAGCGACGACATGAATTTCCCGCTTTGCACTTTTCTGGCAATAACGACTCCAAAGGGGGCGAGGCTATGCTCATTTTGGACCTCCAACAACCATTGGTTAAACTGTTTCTATGTAGCAAGTTCATCAAGTTGTTACTGGAGGCGCCGGCGGTGTAGTTCTTTGGGCGATAGAGGAATGGCTGTAGTAAGCAACTTTCACATTTCCACAGGTTTTACTTTACACCCCCGAGTTGAAAACACAATCCAAAACCCATTTTCACCATATGGGACCTTTTTAGGTGAGCAATGATCATGTAGTGTTGTGTGTCCCTGACAGGTGCCAGCATGGATGTGGGGGGGGATCCGCTGCTGTTTCAGCCCAGCTGGGGAGGAGAGGAAGATGAGGAGGAGGAAGAGGAGGAAGGAGAGGATGGAGGAGCACCTGCAACAGGACAGAGCTGTTTCTCTGGGGAGTCTGGCATGTGTGGACTGTGGAGGGCAGTGGGCTGGGTGTACACAGAGCCCTGGGCCAGTGGGGTGCTTGTAGGGGTAGTAGTGTCACTCCCGTGCGCCCTGTTTGCCTACATGCTGCTCTACTGCCCCCCTCTGGACATCGACCTCTCCTACAGTGCCTTTGAGGTCCATAGTCACTTCTCGGCCGAGCGCTTCGACGCCCTCACCATCGCTGTAAAGACTCAGCTGGGCTCCTGGGACAGACGTAGGCGAGACTTAGATAACAGTGAGTCTGAGGCCCTCAGGGAGCTTCTGCTGGAGAAGCTGAGCACACAGGGAGGGTTCAACAGGACAGATAATGAGGCTCGGAGGTCCCCCACTCCTCAAAACTACCCCTCACGCGCAGAAGATGATGAGAAAAGAGCAGTCGCGGCGAGCAGAGATAAAAGGACGCAGCTTAAAGTGGGTCAGGAGAAAATGGGGAAACACAGGAACTTGTATGACAGAGCAGAAGAAGAAACAGAGACATCAGTGGCTGGGAATTCAACTCTTCGGCTCATTAGGAGGCGCAGGATTGCTCCCAATTACTACCTGCAGAGCCAGGCTCTGTGGAGGATTGAGCTGGTGTTTGTGGCTCAAGGGGAGGGCGATCGCAACATCTTCACCCCAGAACGCTTGCAGACAATTCACCACGTGGAGCGCCTGCTCATGCAGCACCCGCAGTTCCATCAGTTCTGCTGGAAGCCTCTGGAGATGCTGAGGGATCTGCCACTGGGACCGTCCTACTGCTCCCCGCCCAGCTCACTCCTGTCCTACCTGTACCCCAGCGAGAGAGGGGGGAAGATTTACTATGATGGCATGGGCCCAGATCTGGCGGATATTCAAGGTGAGTCCACAAGTTAAGAAAGTTGGAGAAATAATTCAATTCTTTCCCCTCCCCAGATCCAGACTCTAGTTCGATATAAAGAAAATGACAGCTTTGTGATGGAGATGCAATGATGAATCAAATAGTTGATAAATAGTTGGTAACTATTTTGATAAATAAAAACATGCAACACAGAAAATTCAAATTGAGGCTTATTTGAAGGAAGGCAAGGTTTATCTTTAAGCGATAAATACAAGATTTCATGTCTCAATAGCGGCAAATGGATATTCAGTTTACAGCTGCAAAGATTAAATGATTAGTTGTCAAATATTTGAAAATTGCCAACCATTTTCATAAAAGATAAATTGGTTTGAGTCATTTTTAAATGAAAAGAAATAAAACTTCTCTAATTTCATCTTCCTAAGTGTCAGTGTTTTCTAGTTTCTTCCCTCCTCTGTGACAGTTAACTGAGTATCTTTGAGTTCTGGACAAAACGAGACATTTGAGGACGTCATCTTGGGCTTTTTGGGAGACATGGATTGACAATTTTCACAATTTTTGGATATTTTACAAAACAAACAACTATTAATAAATCTAGAAAATAATCTACAAAAGAATCAAGATCAATTCAAGATTCAAGAGTCCCCCTAACAGGGCTGGTTTGCTGTGTCTGTGTTCCCAGGGTCTCTGAGCCTGGCCATCACCCACCCACAGTTCTACTGGTACGTGGATGAGAGTCTGTCGCCGGAGCATCTCTCCTCCTCTCTGTTACGCAGCGAGATCCACTTCGGAGCTCCTCTTCCTTCCTTCTACTCCCTGCAGGACCGAGCTCACGAGCAACGATCACGCTTCAAAAACTTTGTGGTGCAGTATGCAGACATCCTGACCAAGCAATCTACCAGGTCAGGAAGTAATCCCCGCAATGTTGACCATCTCTTAGGCATGGCAGTTTATTCATATTGCACAATTTAGACACAAAGGCAAGTCAAACTGCTCCACATATGCATAAACATACAAAGTTTAAAACAAATAATGTAGCAAATACAACAGGTCATAAAATCAAGATATAGATTATATAACTTTAAAAGACCTTTGGAGCGTAGAAGGCAATGCAGCTTTATTTGGATCGCAGATTTTAGCAACCAGGCAAGTCAAAGTTCTCTACATACGCATAGACACATACAAAACTAAAAAATACAATGGGTCATAAAACATCAAACAAAACAAAGTCATAATCACAACTATTTTGTTCAGTATTGAAATCATTATTTAACATGATTACCCAGTGATTTATTACACCTAAAAAGCTTATACTTATCATACTTTTCCCTGTTTTAAGTTATTTTTTTCATTCAGAACACAAGACAAAATAAGAGTTTGTAATGTGCAGAATAGCCTTTTTTCTTGATTACATTGCTTTTGTGATCGGTGGGAGTCAATATCGTAATTGCAATCAAAGTGTGATTAATGGCACAGCCCTAATTAAACAAAAGCAAAACAAAAGCAGTACATCTGAAAGACTTTTTAAAGCATACAGTAGAGGGTAAGGCTGCTTTATTTGTGCAGTACATTTCAGCAACAAGACAATTCAAAGTGCTTTACATAAAACACAAAGGAGCAGTTAAAAAACAACTAAAAACGTTAGTTAACGAGAACATGAAACAGCTTAAAAGAATAAGACGAAATACAAGAATAACACAGTGCAGTGTTAGAAATTACTTTAAAAAGACAGCGTCAAAAAATAGAAATTCTAGAAAAAGGAGTGTAGGAATGACTGTAGTCATTTACTGATTCTTACATTAGGCTAGTGAGATGGGATAAGGGAATAACGGGCTTGTACAGTAATCAATGTCCACAATCTGTCTTCGTTTGGGTGCTGTGACCCATTTATTCTTCAAACAAGCAATAGCCTACGGTCCTTTTCATTTCTGGTTTAGTTCCATTCATTTTCTTTTGCACGCAAATCAGAGCTATGACACGCAGACCTGACACGGTGAAAAGCCGGATGCTTTCCCCTTTTTCCACACACCTGTGTGTCTGTAGCTGATAACCTTTATGCTTTCCCAGAGGCAATCCTCCACCCAGTGCTCAAACATAACACTGCAGATTAATTAGCATAGCCAACGTGTAATGGCTCCAACAGATCTCAGGAACTTCAGGGAAAACAAAAGTGCAGACAGATACGTTTTAAGGCTTGATTCAAAAGAACGAGGCCCGGAGCAGATCTCAAATCTTGTAGAAGTTTATTCCAGATCTGTGGTGCATGGGAACAAAAAGCTGCTTCTATAAATAAATAACAATATGTTGAAATCCATTCTTTGATTCGCAGGAAGCCAGTGCGAAGCCCTGAGAACAGGGGGTGATGAGTTTCTGGATTTTAGCGAGGACTCTGGCAGCAGCGTTTCCAATCAACTGCAGTTGTCTGATGGATTTTTTACAGACACCTTTAAAGACACAGTTACAATAATCAGATCTACTAAAACTTCACTTCATCACCTTTTCTTTCTTTATTAGACACAGTGTTTGCCCTGGCTTTCTGGATGACTTAAGAGTGTGTATCTGGCGGGGGGGGTTATGCTTCTTTCCTTAAGAAAATATGTTTTGGGTGCCTAGTTAGCTCACCTGGTAGAGCAGGCACCTATATACAGAGGATTCCTCAATACAGTGGCCGCAGGTTTGACTCCGCCTTCTTAATGTCTTCAGCTGTGAATAAAAAGGCCTAAAATGCACCAAAAATAATCCTTAAATGTTTTTAAACTAACTAATTTATTAATTTTCCCATTTTGTGTCTATTTGTGGGATTTTATCTCCTTGTAGTCGTGTTCCGTCTCCTTTCGGTCATATGTGTTTCCTTGGAGTTGGTTTTGTCTCTTCGTGGTCATTTGGCGTCTCTTTTTAGTCAGTTTGTGTCCCTTTGTTGTAGCTTTAGACCGTTATTATGTCAATATCCGTGTCTAAAAACGTTGGAAAAGCTAGAGCAGATAATAAATACATAACACTCAAAAAGCTTTAAGACAGAACTTGCGAAAGAAGTCCCAGCTACAATAATTAAATCTGAGAAAAGCCTTTCAGTCGCATTCATTCCTTAATGCTTATGTGGTGCCCAAAACGTCTTTGATACAGATTGCTGTATTCATCCCTAAAGGACAATTCAGTTTGTACAGTCCACTGAGACAGATTCATACTGCCACTCATCAATGAGCAGGGAGCAAAAAGGCTCACGGGAAAGAGTGACATCCATAAATATGCAAAAATATTTAAAATAAGAACTGAATAAAGACGATAGAGTAAGGGACCAGATAAAATAATAAAATGGATAAAGTGCCGCAACGTTTCATTCAAGTAGAGTGCCGTTCAAGACAGCTACTCGGCGTTCAGCAGTCTAATGGCAGAGGGAATGGACAATTTGGGAAACGGTTCTTCTTTCTGGGAGGCGGCACATTCTTAGCGTCGTCCTGAGGGCATCAGTTGTTAACTCACTAGACAAAATATGGTCCTGATTAATAAAACCTCTTCTTCGCCTTGTGGAGAACGCGTTTCCTGTCTCTTCCAGAGAGAGTTGGAGTCGCTCTGCTGGGCCCAAATGGTTTTGGAGAAGACTTCAACGATATTATTAAGGCAGTTTCTGTCCTTCTCTTTAAACTAACAAAAGAATAAAAAAGTTAACAGGACAGTACGCAGGAACGATTATTGAATATTTTACTGCATTATAGTCACTAAAGTCGTTATAGTAGCTGATTACCAGGTCTCGATTTGATTTGATTAGGGGTGGTTCAGTTCCAAGACCAATTTCGCTTGGATATGTAATAGATTCTCAGAGAACTAATGCTGTAACTTGCACGAGGAACCCTCCAACCGGCTGCTTTAATAAAAAACTAATGTTAATGTTGTTAAGAATTGACCCCAAAGCAGTTACATAGAGACAGAAAAACATGTTCTTCTTCTTGAGTGCAGAGGGTGTGAAGCAGAGACGGAGACCTGAAGCTATACATCTGTGAAAATAGCCATGGCAGTTTTTCCCTCGCCAAAATGTCACCTAACTTTGGAGCGTTATTCAGCAAGACATGGGTTCCTCAGATCGTCTAGTTTCATATTTACTCTAGTTTTAAATCAGAGCCTCTTAAAAGATCGATCTCAGGATTTTATGAATCAAAATCATTATTTATTATAAAAGTAGAAAAGGGGGTATTCATATAAAATAGTACTTCACCCAGTGCTGATTAATAAAGAGCTGTGGCGTGCTCACGGCTACGATAAGAACCGTGTGTTCCCCACCATCTACACCTTTCTCTCACCGATTACACACCTGTAAATACACCTAATTCCCAGAGACGGGCCACACCCAGTGATACACCAAAATAAATAACTAAATTAACCTAACTGAAAAGGTGGAGACAAATGGCTCTTACATCAATGATTGAACTAAATATTTTCTGTTGATACCGCCAATGGCCACTTCATCTTATCCAGCTCCAGCTAAACAGAGCAAAGCAGAAAATCCTTGTTATGTTCTTCACTAAAAATGAAATAAATATCTGACTCTCTGACATGTGATAAGATAAGAAAAACCTTTATTTGTCCCACAGTGGAGAAATTGCGGTTTGCAACAGCAAAGACGAAAGCATAGATAGATAAGTGTACAAGTAGCATAACCAAGTGTCAAACAAAGAAGTACCGTTCTTACAGTAAAATAAAAACAAAGTTACTCTACATTAAATAAGACTAAAATAGGCTATGCCTTATACAGTCTCATGCGGCTTAAATAAATACTGGTAGTATAACAGTATTGGGCAATGCACATAAGTCAGATATAGCTAACTGTATTTTACAATAATTGCACATTAATTATTGAAATTGCACAAATGAAAATTATGCACATATTAATAATAGTCCACATCATGATGTGCATTTTTCTTAGAAAATAATTCGTTTTTAGAAATGTCATGATATATTGTCTCTCGAAGTGTATTATTGAACTTCTGTTTTTGTACAGTGTGTTGTGTCCTTGTCCCAGCCAGGTGAAGGTGCTCTATGGGGGAACAGAGCTGTTCGATGATGAGGTGAGACACACCTTCCACAACGACATGATGCTGGCTGTCATCAGTGGAGCCTGCATCACTCTGCTCGTCTATGTCCTGACCTCCTTTTCTGGTACAGCATCAACTTCTCTTTTTTCAACTCACATCGCTGTGTCCTAGGGCTGCACAAGATGTTGTTTTTATCATCATCGCAATATCGATTAGCGCAATACACACATGGCAAAAGACTGCGACATATCGCGAAAGACAGATTTTTGTTTAAGTTGAAATAAAATATGAGTAAAACGCTGCCCTTTCATTCCTTTCATTCATTTTAAACTCAAGAAGCAATGTATGTACATTTTTATATCTGTTTATTTATTACAAGTAATATTGTTATTGCGATACTCAACAAACATATCATACAACATACATACCTACACACATTTACACGTTTTTGTTTCTTTTCTTTTTTCTGTCTACTTCTTTTTTTACTATCTATATCAGATTAAATAATAACACATCCATACTAGAACCATGCAGTTGTTATGCAATACTATCAATTCGCGTCGGGTGTGACGTCATTTGGTAGCACTTGAATGTGTATAAGCTCTGTGTTGTTTTCTCTGTCTCTGTAGTGTTTCTGACTCTCTGCGGACTCGCTAGCATTGGACTGAGCTGCCTGATGGCTCTGTTCTTGTACCATGTTGTCTTTGGCGTGAGGTACCTGGGCATTCTCAATGGAGTTGCAGCCTTTGTTATTATCGGCATTGGTACGGAAAAAGAAATACACCAATTTGTCCATTTTAGGAATTGTTTTACATAAGGCAAGGCAAGGCAGCTTTATTTGTATAGCACATTTCAGCAACAGGGCAATTCAAAGTGCTTTACACAAAAT
>NC_048411.1:29242223-29263687 GCF_013103735.1 Etheostoma cragini | reverse complement strand
TTCTTTTTTAAAAGTGGCTTGATTACTGCAGTTTTCAGGGCCTGTGGAAAGATACCTGAAAGAAGAGATGTGTTCACATCACAATTTTGATGAAATGATGGATACCATTCTCAGACATCAAAGTTGTATCTATAGATCTAGAGCTCATCAAACTCTCAGCAGGAAAGTAAAGTGCATTTTTCCAAAATGTCAAACTATTCCTTTAAGGGTAATGTTGGCATTTTTCAACCTGGACCCTATTTGCTGGTGTTATTGTGTCTAAGTGACTAATGGGAACAACAATCTCTGAAATTGGTCCAATATTAAGCAAGACCGTTGAAAAAAGCTGCAAATTAACGTTAATGGGCAATTGCACACCTTCAATTTCTGTCCCCTAAAAGTGATGTTTTTGCCACTGACTGAACAGTGTCTGAAGACATCATGGAAAAGATTCCTACAGAGATGGACCTTTTTGTTAAAGAGTAAGAGCCTTTTTCTTTAACATGAAACAGCCCCGAAATACCCATCAACAAACTCACCAGACTCCATGTAAATAAACTGTAATTTTATCATCATGAAACACATTACATTCAAAGTGGACAGAAACAAAAGAAATTTGTCAAAAGTTGTCTTGGTTTGTCTTTCTGGTCTGGTTAAAATAAAGCCTCAATTCACCAATTTACATGTGGAAATATGTAGCTCTATACATGCTAAAAAAACTTTTTATTGAATGGAGTTTGGCGATGGTGATTTCGGAGCTGTTTCATGTTAAACAAAAACATGATCCTTTCCATAATGTTGTCAGACACGTGCTTCTAATTTGACCCGCAGCCGTTCTGCAGCCGGTGGAAATCATTGGTTAGAATAATAATCTGAGCCTGTCAGCGGCATAAACAGAACATTTAGTGGACGGAAATTGAAGGTGTGCAACTGCCCATTAATGTCACACACGCTGCTTGTTTCGCCGCTGCCAACAGCAGTCACCTTTCTCGATACTAGTCAAATTAAAAAAAGAAAATGTTGTTCCCATTAGCCACTCAGACACAAAAACATGAGGAAAATATGGTCCAGGTTAAAAAAATACTGAAGTTATCCTTTTAAGGTTGAAAAAAAAAAAATCTTTTGACAGTATATTCTACAATAATGTGTAATAAAGCAGCTCTTTTGTTCTCTCATTTGTTGCTCAGGTGTAGATGATGTATTTGTGTTCATCAGCACCTTCAGACAGGCTTCTCATCTACGTCAGCCGCAGCAGCGAATGATCTACACAATTAAAACAGCTGGCCGAGCTACTTTCCTCACCTCCTTCACTACTGCAGCTGCCTACGCTGCTAACACCTTCTCTCAGGTAATCAAAGAGGAGAAATCCTGCCGTTAATAGAATCTGTACAGGCATTATAAATGACTACCCTGCCATGGATGAATAGAAGTGCCTCTCTCAGCAGACAGCCTTTTCTTTTTTTTTCTCATATGGTAAGCACAAATTGAATGTCTCAAGGTCTTTTACACTGTGCTTTGTTTAACTGACACATAGATCCCAGCCGTGCATGACTTTGGACTATTCATGGCCCTCATTGTCAGCTGCTGCTGGTTTTGGGTGTCCGCCCTGATGCCCGCCGCCCTGTGTATCTGGACCGAGTGTATGGCGTCTCAGGAACACGCCTGGTTGAGTTGGTGAGGCATTGTCTCCTCGTTTTTGTGTGGGATTTTATTTGTGCATGCTGTGCGACACCACCGGGGCGGTGTAATCCCTTCAGCTGTCCGTCTCGCTAAACTGTGTCCTCCCTCTGAAGCTGGAAGCTGTTTTCGGGCCTGTCAGCGAGCCACAGCCCTTTGTCAGATGATGATGATGATGTGGCGCTTCTGTCAGTGGAGATGGAGCCAGGTGAGATTATTATCTCGAGAAGGGAATGAGTCTCGGTTGGAAGACCCTGCTGTCCAGGCACCACTAAGCCCTCTGTCTTTGTCTCGGCTAGGCGCGGGTGACACAGACGGCGATGCGGCCATTCTGTCCCTGTCAGTGGAGACACCTCCGTCCCCTTCAGGGCAGCAGCACGTGGGTGTGGTGAGCACAAATCTCCGGTGGGCCCTGAAGCATTTAGTGGCCGAGCCAGCTGTGAAGCAACGAAAGGCTGTCCTAGGTGAGATCTGATGTAAAACGCTGATAACTCAAGGTAACACTTTATTGGAAGGGGTGTGCATAAGACTGACACGACACTGTCATAACTATGACATGACACCGATCCTGAAAAGGAAGGAGTCTTTATAAATGTGAATGATCATGCCATAATGACACGATGACATGACATAAGTGTCAGATGTTTGTGTTATGACAACTTGACATTAACTGGACTTGTTACATGTTCTACTTTACTTGAGGTCAAGAGTATTGTTCATGTTCATTGTTCATGTAGATCTGCAAAGACTAATCGATTAGTTGTCTATGAAATTGATTGCAGATTCATTGTTTGTGTCACTTAAAAAAAAAAAAGATTCTCTAATTCCGGCTTTATTAAATGTGAATAAGTTCTAATTTTTTCCATCACAGATAACAAAATTTCTTTGAGTTGTGGACAAAAGAAGACATTATTTCATTATTTATATGTAATTATTATATAATGGTGTCATGACAGCCAATGTCAAAACCAACCACTTATGAAAGTTTAATGTAAAGTTAAGACATAAAGCTCAATAGTATCTTTAAGTTAAGTCTATCACATATTTGTAACAGGTTACGTTGTCTTGCCTAATGTCAAGTAGTCATAACACAAACATCTTAGACAATGCAGTTGCGTATTATAATTTACCCAATGACTCCTAATGACAACAGTCATGAACATTCATGAAGACTCCTTTATGTTCGTGACCGGTGTTACAAGCGCTAAGCTAACGTGGGCTTGTAACACAGTTGCTAAAGGACAGCAATCATTAAAAAAAATCCAAAATTTGCAATTATAAAGGTTATCATTTACTAAATGACACTTAAAAACACTCATGAACATTCATAATGTCACCTTCATGTTCATGATTGGTGCCATGTCAGACCTATGCACGCCCATTCAATTAAGGTGTCACACAGTATTTCTTTTTTTAAGGTAATTTTTGGTGATTTCCGCCTTTTTAATGGACAGGACAACTAGGTGGGAAAGGGGGGGGGAAGACATGCGGGAAATCGTCACAGGTCGGACTCGAACTCTTGAAATCTGCGTTGAGGCGTAAACCTCTATGTACATCTAATATGTGCGCCTGCTCTACCAACTGAGCCAACCCGGCCACAAACTCACACAGTTTGACACGGCAATTTATACTGAAGAAACTTTGTCAGTTCTATAGTTTGGTTTGCACAGATATTGTCAGACAAGATCTTGATCTATGATTTAGACGGGAGAGTAACCGCGAGCTCATCTCTCTGTGTGACCTAAGAGGATTTAGTCTGTCAGAGGAAAACCAAGTGCCTTTCATGAAGTATTTATCTTTCCTCTGCTAAGGAGTGAGTGTAATTGATCCTTGCTCCTGATGTGTCTCTCAGCTGCTTTATCTGCTCCATCAGACCCTCCTCTCTGCCATCATTCATCACTGTCTTCCTGTCGGCGCAGGCGTCTTCCTCCTGGTTCTGGTCTTATCTGCCGGTTGCTGCTGTCTCCTGAGGCCGGCCACTCACGCCCCCCTTCTTTTCCGCCGGGACACAAACCTTCAAACGTTGCTGGCTCTGAGGAGCAACCTCAGCGGTCAAGGCATCTCCTGCCCCATGTGTTCAGGTGAGACTGAATATAATCTGCATGTGAACGCACTGACAATCACCAGTTAACTTCCCACATCCAAAACAAATATCTAAATTGTATGTTGGGTTCTGCAGGCGTGTTCATGGAAAAGCCCCATCCCTTGTACACACACACTTCCTCATCAGCATTTAAGTTCTCCACACATCAGCAGAGGCCGAGCAAAACCACTTCATCTGCTCCACGGACCGCTTTAAAACAGAATGCAAGCACAAATCAAACAGGTAAAACATTCAGCACATACAAATCAATTTCTCTCTCATTTAATACCTTCCCCTCTTTTTTTTTAATATTGTGCTTTGTTTTTTCAGAGTCTTTACTGACCGTGTACATATCAAAGTTGGACCTCGGAGCCTCTACAACCCTTTACCGTTTCTCCCTCAACGCCAGCACTCCGTCCCCGTGGAAACTGTGCAGCACGGAGCACGAAGAGGTGTCTTCATTTCAGGTTAGAGAGCAAAAGAAAAAGTAATAACAGCAATATAATTAGCTGTAACGTTATGTCTCCCCAACTGCCATATGTGCCACTAAAGCGGCTTATAACTAATCTTGTTTTATCTGAATAGGCTTATAATCAGCCCCGCAACAATTACACCAGCAGAATGACAGTGTGTGTTTCCCATGTGTACCACCCGTACCCCAGCTGGATGATCACATCCACCTCGTGTGAACCCCGCCATGGCTGGGCGCCAGAGTTTTCCTTTTATGTAGCGGTGTCTCAGCAGCAGCACAGCAGGTGAACATACGGGTGAAAAGAAGAAGTCATTCCTGTCATGGCGTTTTAGTGAGCAATCCGTCATTTTCAGCTCTGCTATAACCTTTTTAAGGAGACTCCGCTTCGCCCAGCGCCGCCTGAGACCTCATCCCAGCCGCGTGTGTGCCGACCCGCCTGGCTGCGGCATCAGTTCTGGACCAGATGGACCCACACAGGGAACTTTTTATATCCCTCTTCCCAGTGGTGAGCGAGCATCAGAAAGCGTCATTGACGTAAAGACACTTAGCCCACCATGACAAATGTTTTTCTTCTTCACTGCATAGATTTTGTAGCAATTTTAGCGTTTTTGTCTGGGGGTTTCAATGCTATTTTCAAAGGTTTAGTCATGTGTTTTTTCGTTTTTTAAATTTTTGTTTGTTCTGAAAATACTTCTTTGTTCCGACATAGTTGGTCTTTTTTAAATTTTTTGTTCTCTTTTTTTTTTTCAATGTTTTTAAAGAATTTTTGGCTGTTTTCTTCTTCTTATCTGTAACTTCTATTTACTCATTTGGACTTACGCCCCCCCCCCCCCCAGGATTTGCCAATACTTCCTAGGCCACGGGCAGCCCAGATGTGTCACACATGCTGGAATTTTTTTGCGTTGAAATAAGCATTGAAAATGTCAACCTTAAAAAATATTCAAAAACTTTGGAAAAAAACATCAAAAAAGCACCCACAACACTGAAAAGTGAGAAAAAAGTGATTTTTTTTCATGGTTGACAGGAATACAACACAAGGGTTAAAGTCCTTAATTCTCATGTTAAGTCCATGCTGTGTATATGTTATATTGCTGTAAATGCAGCAATATAACACTTCTTTGAAATATACCAGCTTCTCAAAGTGGCACCGTCTAAAACACCTCTGGAGGATTTTTCCACAGCACTCGAGTTACACGCATATTTTGACACTGTATAAAAAAGAACTTTTGGTTAGGGTTGGGGTCAGAGTTCATGTGTCGAGACTGTGTCATGTCACTCTTATGGAGACACCGCTGCCTGCTGAGAGATTTTCCTCTGGTTGTTTTTTCAAAGATCCCTCCTCTGCTCCCAAAACCAAAGCATCCAAAACGTTTGGCTTCAACCCGTGCGGTGGGGGGGCGTGTGGCCAGCCGGCGGTGCGCCCTCTGGTGGACACCGGGGCGATGGTTTTTGTCGTCTTTGGCATCTTAGGAGTCAACCGAACCGAAAAAAGGGACAACCACGTTATCGGAGACATGGTGAGGGTCGGACCTACGTCAGTAGATCTTACTCATCAACAGAAATAAAGCCGAGCTAGATGTTGAAAGGATGTTATCATCATGTGACTTACATTGTGTTTGATTCTCTCCAAAGGGCAGCGTTATCTTGGACCCAGACTTTGATGTTTTCCAGGAAATGGGGCATCTTTGTAAAATCTGCAAAGCTATTAGTGCAAACACACAACTTGTGAAGCCAGGAGGAGCACAGTGTTTGCCTTCAGGTAACGCCCGACACAATTCAGATGGACATCTTTCATTTTTTCATAAAGCGTCAATCGATCAAGTTGATCGCTAAAGACATTTTTTAAGCAACTTCCAACTTCTTAAATAGGAATATCTGCTGGTTTCCTTTTTCCTCTTTAATAGCAAATTGGACATTCATCATAAAAACCTCGGGGTTTGGGAAATTGTAATAGACATTTTTAACTATATTCTATTCTATTTCTAGAGGACTGATAACATATTGAAAATAATCAGTAGTTGAAGCCCTCTAAACTTATTTTTTAAGAGACTATAGCACCAAAACTGTGTTGTTTTAAATTTGACATATTATATTGGTCTTGGCAGATATTAGCAGCCTCTGTTATTTGTTGGTCATTTGAGTATTTTGTAAGTGCTTTTATTTTCTTAATGGATCTTCTTTGTTTTGAGGTCCATCCACTTTGTTGTAAAGCACTTTGAGCTACTCTTTCTGCATCAAACGAACTATATAAATAAAGTCTGTTAGGATTATTATATATATATATATATATATATATATATATATATATATATATATATATATATGTTCTTTATGTTGGTCTGAATCAGACCTCCATCTCACGTCTTCAACTTTTTGCAAAATGTTGCTGTTCGCTTTTTATCAAAAACATCTAGACATGTTCACATCACTCCCGTTCTCTACGCTCCACATTGGCTCCCTGTGTGTTTTTAAATGGATTTTTAGATTTTATTGTTTGTTGTCAAAGCTCCGGATTATTTGTCTGAAATTTTAACTTTGCGGGAGCTCAACCGGTCATTGCGTTTAAGAGTTTCTTCTGTTTCTTTGTAACCTTTTCTGATTTCACTTTTTTATGTTCTTCCTGTTGTATGATATGTGTTTTTACTCTTGGTTTTGGATGTTAAGCAATTTGGATACCTGCTGGTTGCTATGCTGTATATTTTGATTGATTGATTGATTTTATTAATAGAGAATGACAGTGTGTAAAAGGTGCTGTCCTTTCTCCTGTTCTCTGCAGGTAACAAACTGTACAGACATCAAGGAAGAAGCCAAGGCTCTCGTCTTTCATGAAAAATACTTTATATATAAAATGCCTTTAATTCATTTGAAACATTCTGAATAGAATAAAATCTTAATATGCATTAAAGGCCTTTTATATATATTTTTCATAAAAGACGAGTGCCTTGGCTTCTTCCTTGATGTATAATGGATTTGTTCATGCCCCCTAACAAAGACCACCGCCTTTTTATCACTAATTCAAGTTCCAAGATCTCTCCAATCTCTTCTAATCTTCAGGTAACAAACTGTCTGCGGTTGTTCCTCTGCTCCATCCGGAGTGCCACTCTCTCCCTGAGCCCAACCTGCTGCCGGGGCAGCTCTCCCACGGAGCTGTGGGAATACACGGGGGCAAGGTCTGCTGGCTGTCCATGGCCTTTGAGTCTGTAAGTCCCTTCATCTTCCAGCTTTTCATCTTCTCCCATCACAGAGCAGCTTTTTCCAGTTCAATTTGCCAAAAGCTCTACCTCTCTTCTTTTCCCAGACCACATACAAGGGCAAATCCTCCTTCCAGACCTACTCCGACTTCCTTCAGTGGGAGAACTTCATCCAGGAGCAGCTGGCCTCCCTCCCGCAGTCCTCCGCTCTGCAACGGGGTTTCCAGACCTGCGAGCACTGGAAGCAGATCTTCATGGAAATCATAGGTGAGTGTGAAGTGGAACTGCGTGTCAAAGAGACGCTTTCTGCAAACTGAAGAGGGGATTCAACTGATAAACCCTGCAGTAATACTCATACTAACATAGTATTTTGTGTTCCAGTCTGATACCAGGATCAGGTGCCAAGCCAGACATTGTAGACATTGTGGCTCCGCCCAAACTTAGGGCCAACTGAGATAATAAAATACCTAAAAATCTGTACATCATTTGGAAAAAACCTGATAAGAGCAAGGAAAAAAACAACATCCTATAGAGCATACATCCTGTTTTGTATCAAATTCATAGACGAGATGTGTAGATTGCGTGCATAATACTGCGTGCAACAGTACATGCTTTGAAGAGCAGCTGCAGAACGTACTAAAAGTGAAAAGTGTGCGATCTGGATCGCTGTGTGGTCTGTCTGCAGGTGTGGAGAGTGCCCTCTGGAGCCTGCTGCTGTCTCTGGCCATCTGTGTGGCAGCTGTGTCCGTGTTCACTGCACATCCTCTGCTGCTGCTCCCCGTCCTCATAACCATTCTGGGTAAGAGAGCTGCTCTGAAATAGATTTTACAATGGAATATTCCAGCCCGGGTTGGGATCACGTGTGTAATGGGTGGTGGTCTGGATCAACAGAAGTAAATTTCCAGGATAAACCTGAGTGGATGTCCGCTCTGTGTGTGTGTCGCCGTTCTCAAATTCCCGTCGCTACGGGAAACAACAACAACCTTTCAAGCTAGCATGCTACATGCTGAAAATGGCTTGTTTTAAAGGAAATTTGGATCGTGCAACACGTCGGCCTGGTCGGTTCTTTCAGGGAATGATTGTAAAGACTTAATAAGAATATGTTTAGGGTGTTTTCCTCTCTAACTGGGACGTTTTGGGGCTGATTGGTGCTATTGCTGTAGACAAGGTACACACAGAGATACACAGGTAAGAGCTAATGAGGTGTAACCATGTATCAGCTGATATAAATAGCTCACCTTTCTGTATTGTGTCAACAGTTAACTTCGTTTAAAGGGATCATATTATGCTTTTTCCCTTTCCTTTATTGTGTTATATATCTTCTTTGTGTATTATAGGTTTAAAAAGTGAAAAAGCCCAAAGTCCCTCCCCCCCGCCCAAAGGACGTGCCATGTCCAACAGAAAACACTCCAAACAGCTCTACTGTAGTCCATCCTTTTACTTCCGTGACGGCCGTGCGTCACTTTGTAACACAGGTTATAACGCTCGCCTAGCGGCTAGCGTAGCACGTCCTCATACACTGCTCCTGACTGGCTAGTAGTCCTTACCTGCAACTCCCAACAAAGATGGAACAGCGTAAAGTGTGACGCTTCACTCTGTAGCTAAAATGGAGAAAACTAAACCATGTAAACCTAATCTGATATAACCTCTAAATACAATTATGAACCTGAAAATAAGCAGAATATGAGCACTTTAATGTTGTATGTGGCGTTTTCTTTTGGGGGGTTTAAAAGTTACATCAAAACGAGTTCGTTCCTGAGACTGTTCTGCAGAGCCAGCGTCCAGAGCTTAGCTCCGCCCAAGACGACTGTGATTGGTTTAAAGAAAAGTTAACAACCAGTTTGTTTTTTCCTCCAATCCCAGAATGCATCTGTGGTGTAGCCAGATCTTACCCTGAGACAAACTGTATTGTGACGTTCTCTTTTTTTCTGCGTGCCGCTCCGAGGACCACATTGTGCTCTGTGATGGATCAATAAGACGTTGAAGGAGATGACGGGATTACTTTTTACTGGATTTGTACCTCGTTTGATTTCATGTGATGAATTAAATTGATTGATTGAATTGTGAGTTTTTGGCCTTCGACAGGCGTGATCTGCCTGGTGGTGGCGGTCATGTACTGGCTGGGCTGGGAGATGGGAGCAGTGGAGGCCATTTCTCTGTCTATACTCGTGGGATCTTCTGTGGATTACTGTCTGCACCTGGTGGAGGGATACCTGCTGGCTGGGGAGACCTCCACGCCTGCTCCTAGCTTGGTATGGGATCACTTGTTTCATTATATATATATATATATATATATATATATATATATTTATTAATTACGAGCCGTAATAAAAACTCACACAGCTTGTTTTCTGTTTGCACACATGCTAAAACAAGCTAATGACTATGACTTTTGGATTTTATTAAGACGAGAAGCACCCTGAAGGCTCGTGAATAAAAGTAGAGCTCCAGAGATTACTCAACTACTGAATGACTCTCCAACTATTAATTTAAAAAAAAAATAGTACCAAATTCTCTGATTTCAGCGTGTTAAATGTGAATATGTTCTAGTTCTCCTCCGTGAGAGTAAACTGAATATCGTTAGAGTTGTGGACAAAACGAGACATTTGAGGACATCATCCTGGGCTTTTTGGGAAACACTGATCCACATATTTTGACATTATAAAGAAAATAATTCATAGATTAATCCTCAATGGAAATGATCGTTAGTAGCAGCCCTAATAAAGGACAAAGAGCCTCTGCTCCTACAGCGTTAATCTGTGTTTTGTTTGCAGGAGCCTCGGGCCGAGAGGCAGAGGCGAACCCTGGAGGCAGTGAACCATGTGGGCGTTGCCATAGTATCCAGCGCCGTCACCACGGTGATCTCCACAGTCCCTCTCTTCTTCTGTGTCATTGTGCCTTTCGCCAAGTTTGGACAGATAGTGGCCATCAACACAGCCGTCTCCATTGGGTTCACCCTGACCGTGACGGTGGCCATGTTGGCGTGCATGGCCCCCGCCCGCTTCAGCAGACCCCCCAGCGCGGTGCTGAAGGCCAGCCTGGCCGTGGCGGCCGCGGCGGCCTTGGGGGCGGCCCTGTGCTGGGTGGGAGGTCGGCTGGGAGCGTCGGCCTGGCAAACGATCAGCACGTAAAACACACAACTGTACGCCAACTCACACTGATGTCCTGTGTATGCAAGACTGTAAGCACTCCACTCTCCTCCACGTTTGAGAGGAATGTCGAGATCAGCCAATGATCCTGTTATCTACAGCACAACGATGTCAGAACTAGAGCAAAGATGTCAGAAGTAGAGCTGCGAAGATTAATCGATTAGTTGTCAACTATTAAAGTAATCGCCAACTATTTTGATAATCAATTCAACTTTTTTTCATGTTTTTAATGAAAAAACAAGAGGGAAAACAATTCTCTGATTCCAGCTTCTTAAATGTGAATATGTTTTCTTCTTCTCTCCTCGGGGACAGTAAACTGAATGTATTTGTGGACAAAACGAGACATTTGAGGACGTCATGTTGGACATGTTAAAGACCAAACAACATCGAGAAAATAACCGACAGATCAAATCGGCAATGAAATGAATCGTTAGATGCAGCCCTATTCCTTTATTACAAGCTGTTTGTCTTCACAGAATACTTCTTTTCCAGTGGTACTGATCAGTGGATTGTACGTTCTATAGTGTAAATATCTATGTGATTCACATCAGTGGGTTGTTACGATGACTCAGCTCAAGTATTTATGTGATTTGGATATTTCAGCCTAGAGGGGGAAGAGGGTTGAGTCATGGTTGGGAAACACTGGCTGAGTCACCGTTTTCTTCTGTGGAACTCGTTGAGTTGTGAAGAGCCGCTGACTGTTCTGTGGCGTGGGAACAGCGACAGGGCGCCGCGCTCTGACGTCCGTGACCATGCGTGGACCCGGTCTACACTAGAGCCCGACCCATTTAGGATTTTTAACCCTTGTGTTGTCTTCCCGTTGACCTGCAACTGTTTTTCTGGGTTGACATTTCCACAGTTTGTTGTTCTTTTTCTACACTTTTATCAAAGTTTTAGTCAATTTTAGTCCTATTTTTTTGTACTTTTTTCTAATGTTTTGATGTTTTCTTGTCACTTTTTCTGATTCTTTCTTTTTCAGCATTTAAAAAAAGGAATGTTTTGTTGATTATTTTTTTTTCGACGTTTGTCACATTTTTCAACGATCTTTTCTGACATTGAAAATTTGTGTGCATCGGTCAAATTTGACCCGAGGAAAACACGAGGGTTAAGGCCGATACCGACACGAATATTAAATTTCCCTAACATTTCTTATTTGCAGTTATTTATGAGTTCACTAAAATAATATGATAATAATTTGCTTAATTGTCACAACAGAACATCAAAATATATTAAAGTTCTGATAAATAAAATATAGAAAAATGCAAACTTAAGATACGAAACTTAAAGTCCTTTGAACAAAAACACATTAACAAAAAAATAATCAGTGTTGCCAACAGAGACGTTGTAGAGCGTCCTCTGGTGGACAGACTATGTTACGCCATCACTAACAGAGACGTTGTAGAGCGCCCTCTGGTGGACAGACTATGTTACGCCATCACTAACAGGGACGTTGTAGAGCGTCCTCTGGTGGACAGACTATGTTACGCCATCACTAACAGGGACGTTGTAGAGCGCCCTCTGGTGGACAGACTATGTTACGCCATCACTAACAGGGACGTTGTAGAGCGCCCTCTGGTGGACAGACTATGCAACATTGACCCTCATAACGGTTAATGGTTGACACTCCATTTCTATTAATTTATCCGAATTATTTATTTTTTGTCATTATAAATGATTCTGATGAATGAATATATAAAAAAAAAAGATTTAAATTTTTAATCGGCCATTATAAAATGATAGATTGGGAAATGCCAAATATCGGCCAATAATATCGGTCTGCCGATACATCGGTCGGGCTCTAGTGCACATGATTCACGGCCATCTTGTGAAACATCACATTTTGACTGATCTTCTCTTTGTGTTCTCTTAATGTGTTTTCAGCCACACTTGTAACAAAGGTTATGGTGTCCCAATGTGGCTGGATTAAAAAATGTTACTAGTTCAAGTTTATACCTTGCACAGTTCTGTTAAATGTGATGTGTGATGTAAAATGTTTCGGTATGCTGCTCTCACACAGTCCCAACTGATCTGTTGACGCTGCCAGCACACACACACGCTCTGAAGAGTTGTGTTTACCAAGACTTACCACGAGGAACCTCCTCTTTTCTGACCTTTCATGTGTTTATATTATAAACTGTAAAAATAATGCACGTAGCAGGAGTAACGTCACCCATTGGTTTGTGGACTGCCGCTTTGAAGCCTTGAGTTTATCGAAACGGGTGCCGCCATCGTTTTTTTGCGACCAGATGTGGTGATTTTTGACGTTGGAGATGGGGAGGAGGACTCTGCCAAGCCAGTGTTGTTTATGGTTGCAACGGGGCAACGCTAAGCTAAACGCTAAAAAGGGAAAATTGCAAAACTAAATCTGCTAACTTTCCCTTTTAAGTTACCCGCGGAGACTAGCTATAGCTAGCTAGCAACAGCTAGCTAGGTTGGCAGCAAGCTGAACGAGATATTTTTAGGTGACAAAATGTTCCATTTAACTTTGAAGAAGTGAAAACACAGTAAGAGGGTCACGGTTTAAGATGAAGACATACAAAAACAAGTTGAGGTCTTTTTTAATATCCACAGTGTTAGCATGGTTAGCATCGCTAAGCCTCTGTCCTGATTGACAGGTCCTAAAGCATCCCCTGCTTTATCGTCTATTTAAAAAAAATGGGACTATAGTTTGCAAAATGAACATCATGCTGTGTTGCAGAATACTTCACACTAGCAATTGAGAATATATTTACTGAGGTAATAAATCAAGTGTATATTCTCCTAGACTTCTATAGAAACAGACTTCCTCTGGGAGCCAGTGGAGTCGCCCCCTGCTGGAAGTTAGAGAGAAGAGAGAGCTTCAGAATTGGCTGCACTTGTCAGGCCTGCAAGCTTACAGTACAGTATTATTATATTTCACAGTGTATGGTTTAATATTTTGGAACTCAAACTGCTTCTATGTCTCTATTTTTTGCCATCAGCGCCAACTAAAAGAGACCTCTTGTCAACTGCTCAGGTGAACCCTCCTCAGCACTTGTAGGCTCTCGCGCTGTTCACTCCTCTGCTCTCACACAAGCACGAGCGGCAGCCAGACTCCCCTCGACGCCGGCTCTGGTCTGCCCCGCAGTCAAGGTGAGGGCCGTTTGTCAAACCACATAACACAATAATGGGTAGGGAGAGGCAGAGAGGGACTGACTCAATTGCGGCAAGAGCAGTACATTTCTGTTTTGTGTGAGTAGCCTATTACTCGTTAAATGTCAAATAAAACAGGTGCAGAAAGCCTCTGGGTCGTTTCTTTTTGTGAAAGAGCAGCACGGTGTTCTTCTGCATTGTTATGCAACAGAGCAGCGGCGCGGGAACAGGATGAGGACCTGTCGCCGCTTGCCTTCAGTCACATTGTTACTGGCAGAGCTACAGTACAGTAGGCAGCGTCCCGTCTCCAGTTGGCTGTCTTTAATTATTCATGTGAAATGGCTTCAGATTCAACATGGAATTGCAGAGCATGAATGTTTCATGGCGGCCGGTCATTAAACAAAGGGCGACCGTGGTAGGCGTAGTGATGCTCATCGGGATGAGAACAGAACAAATACTTTGAAGAAAAAGCAGAAAAACATTGGTGTTGCTACATTTCCACTGCCGGGGTGGGGGAGGGGGGGGGGGGGGGGGGGGGGGGGGGGGGGGGGACTTCTATAGAGTTTGAATGTCAGTGGTTTCTTTATTGATTGATTTTTGTTTAAATGTGAAAGTGATTTTTTTTCATGGGGCACTTCTTAGGGAATAGATCTTCTTGCAAATAAGTGTGTGTAGCTGCTGTATGAAGAAATATTACTTTGAAATAGTTTTCACTTACTGATGCAAATACATTTCTTTCAAGCTCTGCATGATTGCCTCTAGACTTGTTAAATCACATATATATATATATATATATATATCATTTTTATAATATATATAAAATACATTGTTTTTACTTGACTAAAATGAGAGTCAGACACACAAGTGTAGGTAAAGTACATCTGATTACCCAAATCTAGAATATGCTGAGTAATGTCAGGGACAGCTATCTACTTATAAAATTAATTATATCATCTAAAGAAAACAAGCATATCATTTATTTGTTTATGTGGAAAGTGTCCTTTTAGAGTGTGTTTACCCGGGGTGCAGTCTGGTTACATCTGCATGTGCTTTGCAGCCCGTTTTGTTGGTTTAAGTACCAGTCTTCTACGTAACTACACCGGTCTGCTCCTCGTGTTTTTATTATAAAAGAGCAAAAGCACGACAGAATGGAAATGGAATAATTATTGAGGGGAGTGATGTTACACGGAAGGGAACGAATATTTAGCAAGGCGGAAAATGAAATGCTTTCCAACTGTAGTCTAAAAATGACAATCTGTCTATAAATAGTGAATCAGAGATGAATAATGGGTATTTATATTTGGCTTTGTGTTGGGGGGGGGGGGGGTTTGTTGGGTGTCAGAAACTAATTTCAAACAAAGCCCAGTGTGCCGTCTAAGGCCTAAGTTCTGTATTACGCCTTCTGCTCACGTGTCCTACACTGCACTCACCTCCGGCCGTGCGATGCAGGACAAGTTTCAACTGACACGGCACAAATCCGGTTCCCAGTTATCGGTTAATACAGCGCACAAAGGCTCCGACGTCAAACAGATGCGTCAGACTGCTGCAAAGTCACAGAACATTATTCTCATCGTGTTGAGAGAGAAATAAATGGAGAAAAGGAACGAGTGAGCAACATGGTATATTCAACATATTCGACCAACGGCTATACATTTGAAGGCAATTATAGGGTTAAGTTCAACAGTACCGTTCCACCTTTACATGTAGTTATTAGAACAATAAATACCCAGGCTCATTTGGTTCTAGAGAAATACTTCATTGTACCAAGAAAAGGCGTTTTCTCTGGAGAGAAATTATTTTACATCAGAACTGTAAATCAACACTGAAACATAAGTCATGTCTTTATTACCCCATGTTACAGGGCACACACAATGTTCAAGTATGCCTGAGGGACTAAATGGAGCAAAAACCAACGAAAAAAACAACAATGAAGAATAAGAGAGATAAAATGCATTTAAAAATAAGTGAACTGGCATTGCATTTCACAAAAAAAGTCATAAGCTCATGATTTTGGAACAATTTACTGTAAAGTGCTAACTGGTTCGAGCTGAGAAAAGCACATGTTCCCTTTGAAAGATCATGCACATTACTTTATACATGGAGGTACAGTAACAGCCAGTCAACAGGCAAGCAATTACCACCCAGAAGACATGGACCACAACTCATTTATTAGTCCTTTAATAAGATAACTGCTTCCTTAATTTCCTTGTTAATGGTAACAACGAGAATCTTGCCACTGGTTGCCAGGACAATGCCAATTACAAATGCTGGTGTTGTCCCTGTACAGTTTTCCTTCTTTCCTTTTTGTAATTACATGCAATTGACTGACATACAGTGTCAAAAAATCTCAAGTCAAGTCCTTCTAATCCTCTTACAGATCGGGACCAAAAGGGATGAGAGTGTGAGGAGAGGAGAGCAATTATTGAGGAGTGCAGAAGGCATTCCCATCTTCCTGTTCCCCCCTTCTCACCCCCCTCACCCCCCCTGGATGTGGAGGGCTGGCCGGACAACAGCAGGGATCTGTCCAGCTGATGCCTGTCTTCCTACAGGTCCTGAGAATCCACTGTTTTCCTTTGTGCCACTCTTTAAGGAGGCACATTTAAAAAAAAATAAAAATAGAGGAAACAAAAAAAATATCTGGAGAGATCTGGGTCAATAAATTTTCCCCTACTGTCCACCTAAGGCGGACGTTTTCATCCTCCCACCCCAATCCTAACCATAAAAAGGTAAAAACAAGGTGTACTGCAGAATGGCTTTACTCCTCACAGTCTGTGGGGGGAGCGAGAGCCCCTGGGAGCTGAGGTGCGGTTGGCGTTCTTGCGGCTGTTCGGTCGTGTTTGATTCATCTTGGTGGCCGAAGGTTTCCGAGCGTCAGGCTGGCGCCTCCCCTGGGGGCCCCTGCGTTTGCCCCTCTGCCCCGCACGGCCCCTTCCGGCCCCCGCTGGTCACTTGCGTGAGTGCAGTGTGTCCTGGAACTTGGTGCTGGTGTAGCGGACGTGAAATCCTTTCTTGTTGATTGTGTCGTCGGAGCGGAACTTGATCACAATGGAGTCACCGGCCGAGTAGATCTCCTCCGGAGGCTGTCAGACAACAAGGAAAACAACACAATTGTTAGTGCTGTTGCTTTTTTTTCTGCTTCTTTGACATCACTTTAATTAAAAGGGGGGGGGGGGGGGGGGGGGGGGGGGGGGGGCACTGCATAGGGAAAATATTTTAACTAAAGATATCACCATTAAAATTCCCCAGTTGATTACTAGACATGCAATGTACGTATTATCTCATTAAATATGCACTAATTTGCATATATTGGATAAAGTTCAAACGTTCAAAATTGGTGACATTTTAGAGTCAAAGGTTTTCACAGAGGAGATTTTGGATATTTTTTAATCACTCCACAAATCAGAAAATACTGTCAACGATTACAAAATAACTTTCTCCATGTTTTAAGAACAATGAGTGATTATATGAACAAATTGTCAGTAATGAAACTGCAAAGTTGGGTGTATGTAAGTGCTACTGAAGTTGAGATTTCTGGCTCAGAATATTTGAAGAATGTGAAATACTCACTTTAAAAAAATTCAACTTTATGGAAGGACATTAGCATAAAAAAAAAAAATCAAAATTGAAAAGTGATGTTTTTGCCTGTAGTGTCCCTTTTAAACTGAAGATTGACTGTGACGAATGGCTTCTGACTGCAGAGGACTCGGTCTGTAACAGCCAGGGGCCACGTAAGGGTCCGGGACCCGCCTGTCCCAGCTTTATTCTGATTGAGGCTTTGGCAGCTATTGAAGTGAGGATAAAATATACTGCGATGATTAGTTCCAGGTCCACGGTTCTACCGAGCTCATTTCTTCCCTGAATAAAACCATATTCTGTTCAGCACATTTTATTTCTACTGTCTTGAGTAGAGAGTCCGTCATGTTATGAAACAAAAGGAGGGATTAACTTCATGATGCGTGCACAGAAAATATGCAACACGTGACCTGCCTGTTTGTCAGAACAATGTTATCACATGACTATTAATAAGTTGGGAACATCAGACTGAAAAATAATGAAGTTATTTCATGTGCGGCGGCCGCATTGTGGCTACGATAAAGACGAGCGCTGCGATGTCAGAGCTTGTGCAACCAAGTGTAAAACACAGAGCTGTTGATTAAAGCTGTCATTCATGACATTATTTATATATCTACAATAGCCCATGTGTCCTTGGTTTATTAGAAAAGGGATTTAAAACACAACAAGAATGCAGCGTACACATTTTATTGTACAACCAGCTAAATGTTCTCCGCTATTTAACTGAGAAAAGCCCTCGGGTTGAAAGTAAGCCTCCACATACTATAATGAGTTTTCACCCCACTTTGGATTGAATTGTGTCATTTTTTTTTTTAACCTGTTTTATAATAGAAAACTTGATTGAGAAGCCGCTCCCCAGGGTTCTGGGGGTGTTATGTCCCCTCCAGCAAATAATTTACAGGAACAGGCTGGAGTAAGAGGCCAGAACTTATTACTGAAGTGTGTAAATGAAATCAAGCTGTTCTCTGACCTGAGGAACTTGGGTTTCTATTCCCTGCTGGCGTCATTGATCCAGACTCAGCACTGGCTGATTCATTCGCTGTTACAACCTGATGCCAGAGATTCTGAAAGACTCACGGACACCCGGGGAGCAATGGGTTGTGTCGACCTACAGCCGCCTCTACAGTAACACTCCCACACCCGGAGGAACATGTCAACTTGAAGGAAGTGATTAAAGAAGAGATACTGCAGAAAAAACATGTTTGTTTGTTTGTTTATTCAATTTTCAACATTTCTTCTTTTAGACTAGAGGAAAAAAAAACATCCAAAATGTACATTTTTACAAAAAAGTCATAGTATAGTATCTCAATAAAAAGTCAGAATACAGAATGTCGAAAAATGTCATTGTATAGTATGTTGAATAAAAGTCATAGTATAGTATGTCGAAAAAAGTCATAGTATAGCATGTCGAAAAAAATCAAAAAAAGTCATAGTATAGTATGGCGAAAAAAGTCATTGTATAGTATGTCAAAAAAAAGTCATAGTATAGTATGTTGAAAAAAAGTCATAGTATAATATGGCGAAAAAAGTCATAGCATAGTATGTCGATATAAAGTCATAGTATATGAAGTCGAAAAAAGTCATAATATAGTATGTTGATAAAAAGTCATAATCTAGTATGTAAAAAAAAGTCATAGTATAGTATGTAGAAAAAAGTCATAGTATAGTATGTTGATAAAAAGTCATAGTATAGTATGTCGATAAAAAGTCATAGTATAGTATGTCGAAAAAAGCCATAGTATACTATGTTGATAAAAAGTCATAGTATGTTGAAAAAAAGTCATAGTATAGTATGTCGACAAAAAAATCTAAAAAAGTCAGTTTAGTATGTCGAAAAAAGTCATAGTATAGTATGTCGAAAAAAGTCATAGTATAGTATGCCGAAAAAAGTCATAGTATTGTATGTTGATAAAAAGTCATAGTATAGTATGTCGATAAAAAGTCATAGTATAGTATGTCGAAAAAAGCCATAGTATACTATGTTGATAAAAAGTCATAGTATGTAGAAAAAAAGTCATAGTATAGTATGTCGACAAAAAAATCAAAAAAAGTCAGTTTAGTATGTCAAAAAAAGTCATAGTATAGTATGTCGAAAAAAAGTCATAGTATAATATGTTGATAAAAAGTCAGTGTAGTATGTCGAACAAATTCATAGTATAGTATATTGAAAAATAGTCATAGCATAGTATCTCGATAAAAAGTCATAGTATAGTATATAGATAAAAAGTCATCGTATGTTGATAAAAAGTAATTGTATGTCATTAAAAAGTAAAAAGAAGTCATAATTTAGTATGTTGAAAAAAGTCATTGTATAGTATGTCGAAAAAAGGCATAGTATAGTATGTCGAAAAAAAGTCATGGTATGTCGAAGAAAATCAAAAAAAGTCATAGTATAGTATGTCGAAAAAAGTCATAATATAATATGTCAAAAAAAAGTCATAGTATAGTATGTCGAAAAAAGTCAAAAAGTCATAGTATACTATGTTGAAAAAAAGTTGAAAAAGGTCATAGTATTGTATGTAGAAAAAAGCCATAGTATAGTATGTCGAAAAAAGTCATAGTATAGTATGTCGAAAAAAGTCATAGTATAGTATGTCGAAAAAAGTCATAGTATAGTATGTCGAAAAAAGTCATAGTATAGTATGTCGAAAAAAGTCATAGTATAGTATGTCGAAAAAAGTCATAGTATAGTATGTCGAAAAAAAGTTGAAAACAGTCATAGTATAGTATGTCGAAAAAAGTCGAAAGAATTCATAATATAGTATGTTGAAAAAAAGTAAAAAAAAGTCATAGTATATTATGTTGAAAAAAAGTCATAGTATTGTATGTTGAGAAAAAACCCAAAAAGTGATAGTATTGTATGTCGAAAAAAAGTGATAGTATTGTATCTTGGAAAAAGTGAACAAAAAAGTCATAGTATAGTATGTAGAAAAAAGTCAAAAAAGTCATAGTATAGTATGTCGGAAAAAGTCATAGTATAGTCTGTCGAAAAACAGTCATAGTATAATATGTCGAAAAAAGTCATAGTATAGTATGTCGAAAAAAAGTTGAAAAAGGTCATAGTATAGTATGTAGAAAAAAGTCATAGTATAGTCTGTCGGAAAAAGTCATAGTATAGTGTGTTGAAAAAAAGTAAAAAAAGTCATAGTATAATATGTTGAAAAAAGTCATAGTATAGTATGTCAAAAAAATGTTGAAAAAGGTCATAGTATAGTATGTAGAAAAAAGTCATAGTATAGTATGTCGGAAAAAGTCATAGTATAGTATGTCGAAAAAAAGTAAAAAAAGTCATAGTATAATATGTCGAAAAAGTCATAGTATAGTATGTCGAAAAAAAGTTGAAAAAGGTCATAGTATAGTATGTAGAAAAAAGTCAGAAACAGTCATAGTATAGTATGTCGAAAAAAGTCATAGTATAGTATGTCGAAAAAAAGTTGAAAACAGTCATAGTATAGTATGTAGAAAAAATTCCAAAACAGTCATAGTATAGTATGTCGAAAAAAGTCGAAAAAAGTCATAGTATAGTATGTCGAAAAAAAGTCATGGTATGTCGAAGAAAATCAAAAAAAGTCATAGTATAGTATGTCGAAAAAAGTCATAATATAATATGTCAAAAAAAAGTCATAGTATAGTATGTCGAAAAAAGTCAAAAAAGTCATAGTATAATATGTTGAAAAAAAGTTGAAAAAGGTCATAGTATAGTATGTAGAAAAAAGCCATAGTATAGTATGTCGAAAAAAGTCATAGTATAGTATGTCGAAAAAAGTCATAGTATAGTATGTCGAAAAAAGTCATAGTATAGTATGTCGAAAAAAGTCATAGTATAGTATGTCGAAAAAAAGTTGAAAACAGTCATAGTATAGTATGTCGAAAAAAGTCGAAAGAATTCATAATATAGTATGTTGAAAAAAAGTAAAAAAAAGTCATAGTATATTATGTTGAAAAAAAGTCATAGTATTGTATGTTGAGAAAAATCCCAAAAAGTGATAGTATTGTATGTCGAAAAAAAGTGATAGTATTGTATCTTGGAAAAAGTGAACAAAAAAGTCATAGTATAGTATGTCGAAAAAAGTCAAAAAGTCATAGTATAGTATGTCGGAAAAAGTCATAGTATAGTCTGTCGAAAAACAGTCATAGTATAATATTTCGATAAAAGTCATAGTATAGTATGTCGAAAAAAAGTTGAAAAAGGTCATAGTATAGTATGTAGAAAAAAGTCATAGTATAGT
>NC_048411.1:29222886-29242123 GCF_013103735.1 Etheostoma cragini | reverse complement strand
AGTATAGTCTGTTGAAAAAAGTCATAGTATAGTGTGTTGAAAAAAAGTCTAAAACAGTCATAGTATAGTATCTCGAAAAAAAGTCATAGCATTGTATGTTGAAAAAATCAAAAAAGTCATAGTATAGTATGTTGAAAAAAGTCATAGTATAGTATGTCGAGAAAATTTCAAAAAAGTAATAGTATAATATGTTGAAAAAAGTCATAGTATAGTATGTCGAAAAAAAGTTGAAAAAGGTCAAAGTATAGTATCTCGATAAAAAGTCATCGTATGTTGATAAAAAGTCATCGTATGTCATAAAAAAGTAAAAAGAAGTCATAATTTAGTATGTCGAAAAAAGTCATTGTATAGTATGTCGAAAAAAGGCATAGTATAGTATGTCGAAAAAAAGTCATGGTATGTTGAAGAAAATCAAAAAAGTCATAGTATAGTATGTCGAAAAAAGTCAAAAAAGTCATAGTATAATATGTCGAAAAAAGTCATAGTATAGTATGTCGAAAAAAAGTTGAAAAAGGTCATAGTATAGTATGTAGAAAAAAGCCATAGTATAGTATGTCGAAAAAAGTCATAGTATAGTATGTCAAAAAAAGTCATAGTATAGTATGTCGAAAAAAAGTTGAAAACAGTCATAGTATAGTATGTCGAAAAAAGTCGAAATAATTCATAATATAGTATGTTGAAAAAAAGTAAAAAAAAGTGATAGTATATTATGTTGAAAAAAAGGTCATAGTATTGTATGTTGAGAAAAATCCCAAAAAGTGATAGTATTGTATGTCGAAAAAAAGTGATAGTATTGTATCTTGGAAAAAGTGAACAAAAAAGTCATAGTATAGTATGTCGAAAAAAGTCAAAAAAGTCATAGTATATTATGTCGAAAAAAGTCATAGTATAGTATGTCGAAAAAAAGTTGAAAACAGTCATAGTATAGTATGTCGGAAAAAGTCATAGTATAGTCTGTCGAAAAACAGTCATAGTATAATATTTCGAAAAAAGTCATAGTATAGTATGTCGAAAAAAAGTTGAAAGAGGTCATAGTATAGTATGTAGAAAAAAGTCATAGTATAGTCTGTCGAAAAAAGTCATAGTATAGTGTGTTGAAAAAAAGTCAAAAAAGTCATAGTATAATATGTTGAAAAAAGTCATAGTATAGTATATCGGAAAAAGTCATAGTATAGTCTGTCGGAAAAAATTTAAAAAAAGTCATAGTATAGTATGACGAAAAAAGTCAAAAAAGTCATAGTATATTATGTCGAAAAAAGTCATAGTATAGTATGTCGAAAAAAGTCATAGTATATTATGTCGAAAAAAAGTTGAAAACAGTCATAGTATAGTATGTCGAAAAAAGTCGAAAAAAGTCATAATATAGTATGTTAAAAAAAAGTCAAAAAAAGTCATAGTATATTATGTCGAAAAAAAGTCATAGTATTGTATGTCGAAAAAAAAACAAAAAAGTCATAGTATAGTATGTCGGAAAAAGTCATAGTATAGTATGTCGAAAAAAAGTGATAGTATTGTATGTTGAAAAAAGGTTAACGAAAAAAAGTTGAAAAAGGTCATAGTATAGTATGTCGGAAAAAGTCATAGTATAGTCTGTCGAAAAACAGTCATAGTATAATATGTCGAAAAAAGTCATAGTATAGTATGTCGAAAATAAGTTGAAAAAGGTCATAGTATAGTATGTAGAAAAAAAGTCAAAAAAGTCATAGTATAATCTGTCGAAAAAAGTCATAGTATAGTGTGTTGAAAAAAAGTCATAGTATAATATGTTGAAAAAAGTCATAGTATAGTATGTCGAAAAAAAGTTGAAAAAGGTCATAGTATAGTATGTAGAAAAAAGTCATATTATAGTATGTCGGAAAAAGTCATAGTATAGTATGTCGAAAACAAGTCAAAAAGTCATAGTATAATATGTCGAAAAAGTCATAGTATAGTATGTCGAAAAAAAGTTGAAAACAGTCATAGTATAGTATGTCGAAAAAAGTCATAGTATAGTATGTCGAAAAAAAGTTGAAAACAGTCATAGTATAGTATGTAGAAAAAATTCAAAAACAGTCATAGTATAGTATGTCGAAAAAAGTCGAAAAAAGTCATAATATAGTATGTTGAAAAAAAGTCAAAAAAAGTCATAGTATATTATGTCGAAAAAAAGTCATAGTATTGTATGTCGAAAAAAAAAAAAAAAAGTCATAGTATAGTATGTCGAAATAAGTCATAGTATAGTATGTCGAAAAAAAGTGATAGTATTGTATGTTGAAAAAAGGTTTAAAAAAAAAGTCATAGTATAGTCTGTCGAAAAAAAGTGATAGTATTGTATCTTGGAAAAAGTAAACAAAAAAGTCATAGTATAGTATGTCGAAAAAAGTCATTGTATAGCATGTTGAAAAAAATATAGTATAGTATGTAAATAAAAAGTCGGAAAAAGTCATAGAATAGTATCTCGAAAAAAGTCATAGTATAGTATGTAAAAAAAAAGTCGAAAAAAGTCATAGTATAGTATGTCAAAAAAGTCGAAAAAAGTCATAATATATTATGTCGAAAAAAAGTCATAGTATTGTATGTCGAAATAAATCCAAAAAGTCATAGTATAGTCTGTTGAAAAAAGTCATAGTATAGTGTGTTGAAAAAAAGTCTAAAACAGTCATAGTATAGTATCTCGAAACAAAAAGTCATAGCATCGTATGTTGAAAAAATCAAAAAAGTCATAGTATAGTCTGTTGAAAAAAGTCATAGTATAGTGTGTTGAAAAAAAGTCTAAAACAGTCATAGTATAGTATATCGAAAAAAAGTCATAGCATCGTATGTTGAAAAAATCAAAAAAGTCATAGTATAGTATGTTGAAAAAAGTCATAGTATAGTATGTCGAGAAAATTTCAAAAAAGTAATAGTATAATATGTTGAAAAAAGTCATAGTATAGTATGTCGAAAAAAAGTTGAAAAAGGTCATAGTATAGTATGTAGAAAAAAGTCATAGTATAGTATGTCGAAAAAAGTCATAGTATAGTGTGTCGAAAAAAGTCATAGTATAGTGTGTCGAAAAAATTAGTCAAAAAAGTCATAGTATAGTGTGTCGAAAAAAAGTCAAAAAAAGTCATAGTATAATATGTCGCAAAAGTCATAGTATAGTATGTCGAAAAAAAGTTGAAAAAGGTCATAGTATAATATGTAGAAAAAAGTCAAAAACAGTCATAGTATAGTATGTCGAAAAAAGTCATAGTATAGTCTGTCGAAAAAAGTCACAGTATAGTATGTCGAAAAAAAGTTGAAAACAGTCATAGTATAGTATGTAGAAAAAAGTCAAAAACAGTCATAGTATAGTATGTCGAAAAAAGTCATAGTATAGTATGTCGAAAAAGGTCATAGTATAGTATGTAGAAAAAAGTCAAAAACAGTCATAGTATAGTATGTAGAAAAAAGTCATAGTATAGTATGTCGAAAAATGTCATAGTATATTATGTCGAAAAAAAGTTGAAAAATGTCATAGTATATTATGTCGAAAAAAAGTTGAAAACAGTCATAGTATAGTCTGTCGAAAAAAAGTCATAGTATAATATGTCGCAAAAGTCATAGTATAGTATGTCGAAAAAAAGTTGAAAAAGGTCATAGTATAGTATGTAGAAAAAAGTCAAAAAAGTCATAGTATAGTATGTAAAAAAAAAGTCAAAAAAGTCATAGTATAGTATGTCAAAAAAGTCATAGTATAGTATGTCGAAAAAAAGTCAAAAAAGTCATAGTATAGTATGTAAAAAAAAAGTCAAAAAAATTCATAGTATAGTATGTACAAAAAAAGTCAAAAAAAGTCATAGAATAGTATCTCGAAAAAAGTCATAGTATAGTATGTCGAAAAAAAGTCTAAAAAGTCATAGTATAGTATGTCAAAAAAGTCATAGTATAGTATGTCGGAAAAATTCCAAAGTATTAAAAAAAATAGTATGCTGAAATAAAAGTCACAAAAAAAGACAATTATTGTATTGTATAGTATATCAAAAAAAGTCATGTAGTACAGTCAGTATGTCAAAAAAAGTCATAAAATGTCATAGTATTGTTAGTATTTAAAAAAAATGAATAGTATAGTATGTCAAAAAATGTCACAAAAAAGTAATAGTATAGCGTGCCGAAAAATACAAATAAAAAAGTCATAGTATAGTATGTTGAAAAAAAGTCATAGTAGTCATAGTGCAGCGTATCATGAGAAGGTGATTGGCTGCATTCTGCCGTCTCTCCAGGAAGTGCACGCCTCCAGGACGCTGAGGCGGGCAGAAACAATTGTGGCACTTTGAATCTGCCCCCTCAGGAGGCAGGAGGCTGTGGTCCCTCAGGGACCAAAACCTCACACCACAAAAACAGTTTCTTACCCTCTGAAGTCAGCCTCATTAAGAAGTCCCGGGAGCCCCAGTGACCTTGACTCTCAACCCCCCCGAAACTTTATAGCAAACATTTGCACATCCTGAACTAAACTATTCAGCCTCTTTCTTCTAAATTGCTAAGTTTCTTCTAAGTTACAGTTACATTTACTGGTTTCTGCATTTTCATGTTTAGTATGATGAGTTTAATGATGTATGCAACAACCACAAAGGCAAATTCTTTACTTTGCAATAAATCCTTTTTTTGATTTTGATTCTGATGTTGAAAAAAGTCACAGTATGTCAAAACTCTCAAAGTCAAAGTGTAGCATGTTAAAAAAAAAGTCATTAAAAAGTCATAGTATACAGTATTTCATGTGGATGCCGCAACCACAAAGGCAAATTCCTTTCTGATTTAAAAAAAAGTCCCAGTAGAAATTTTTGATATATGTTAGTCAAAATGTTTTGCCCCATACACTTTGACTCTAATCTGTCAACAAAATTAAACAAGAATTTTGAAACTGGCTGTATCGAATGTTCATATTTCTGTTCTAGACATATATTATCAAATTAGTGCATATTTAAGAAGATAATGCTCAATTTGCATATTTAAACTTAACGTTTCAGAAAAATGTCTAAGACATAAGATGATTGTCTTAATGTAAGTTATCAACAGGAGGAAGTTTAATGGTTTAGTTAAAATATTTTCCCTATTCACCTCCGTGTCTCCTCTTAAAGTCTATTAAAGCGAGACACATTGGAATCATAAGCCCAGGCTTGTTCACAACACCCTTTTTAAGAAAAGCTTGCAAAGGTCGTTACACAACAGAAGCGCTAATTGTGTAAATACACCTGCTGTTTTACTGGAGAAATGAAGGGAAAAAGTGCTGCAACAAGCAAAGAAAAGACATTCAATGAAAAGTGTGTATTTTTTTTAGGAAAACGTTCTCACCCCTGAGCCACAGTAACGTCCCAGCCGTGGAGACTTGGTGTTGGCTCCATCGAAGAGCTCCATGTAGTCATAGCCGCAGTCTGCCTCCTCTTCGATCTCAAAGGTCTGGAAGATGAGCTCCACGCCGTAGCCTTTCTCCGCCGAAATCACCCACTGGCAGTCCGAGGCTCCGGGGTAGTTGTTGTCTCCGAACTGGGCATGTGAGAAGAGGTCCTTGGTCTTTACCTCAGCCTTTAGGCGACCTCCACACTCTGCAAATAGAAGAGATGAGTTGGACACATAGACTGTAAAAAATAATGGACGACCCTCCAGGGCCTGAAAAGTGAAGCCAAAGCTGCATTCTATCAAAAAATAAAATAAAAACATGATGGGGTTTGAGGTCTCTCCAGAGCCAGAGCTGTTTTTGTTAAGAGTCTATATAATGGAACAAAAATGGACCCTTTCCTGCAGAGATGGACATGTATTGCACAATATCTGGGTGTCTAGGAGGGGGAGCAACGGGTTGTTGTAACAGATCAGATTATGGAGTTTGCAGAAAATGTCATATGTTTTCAGTGAATCTGCTTCACTGCAGTGCCAACATTTGGGTAGATTCTAACTTAATTTGATTTGTTAGTCTAAGTACTTGTATTGATTTTATAGCTGAGTTTGTATAAACATGTTTCACAAGACTTATTTTCTTTAACTTTATTTTATGTAATTTATTTCAGTTACTTACATGTAATTATTTAAATTTTTTCTCTCAGGTCTTTTCTCAGGGAGTGTTCTGTTGCTTAAAAAGGAAAAATAAAGAGATAAAAAACTGGTTTAAGAAGTCTGTTTCTGTAGAAGCCTATAAAAAATAACCCTATTTTTCACTAGATTTATTACCTCAATAAATATTTTCATAACAAGTTTATGGTCTCAATTGTTAGTTCCAAGTCCAGGAGCATTATGTTCATTTTGTAAACTATGGTTTCAATTATTTTAAAATAGACGATTAAGCAGGTGATGCTTTAGGACCTGTCAATCAGGACTGAGGCTTAGCGATGCTAACCATGCTAACTCTATGGACATTAAAATGGACCTCTACTTGTGTTCGGATGTTGTCACTGTTAACTGGAACATTTCAGTCGCCTAAAAATATGTTGTCCAGCTTGCTAGTATATACCTAGTTAGCTAGAGCTAGCCTTAGCTGTTAACTTAAAGGGAAGCGTGCAGATTTTCTTTATTCCGTAGATGCAGATGAACGGTACCAGTACCCGGACGTCTGTGTTCACCAGTCGGTGAATCTCCGCCGGATGACTTACTTCAGAAGGGTTGAAAATCAACTTTCCCTCTTTAGCGTTTAGCTTAGCGCCTTTTTTTTAACTAAAAACAAGATGGCGATGCCATCGATGCATCAAAACGGCTGTCCACAAACCAATAGGTCACGACACGTCACTATTTTCACAGCCTATAGTTGGACATTTTGTAGCCATCAGCCAGCGTTGTTGGTCTGTGGCTCATTTGCTGTGTTACAGTCTTACAGACACAAAGGATCCTTTAACATGCTCTGTGGGTATATATGAGTCATAATCATTCTCAGACAGGGTGGGGAGTATTGGGACTAAAACTAAATGCTGTAAGCATTACATCTAAATACCATTATGAAGTTTGATATGTGAGTAATTGAACTTGAATTAACTTAATGTCCCAAAAACATGAAGGCTTCGAGAGTGTTTTCTAAAGCAGGAAGAGAAACAGAGTGAGAGAGAGGAACAGCATCCACTCTTACCTGCCGTATGGGAAGCCTCGAAGCCTTTCTTCTGCACAGAGTTATCAGAGAAGAAGCGAACGAACAGCTTGTTGGCACTAGACATGATGGGCGGGGGCTTCTTGGTGCCACAGAAGCGACCCAGACTCGGCGCTTTCCCATCTCGCCCGTCGTAAATCTCAATGTGGTCATAGGCACACTCCAGATGGGCCTCCATGTCCAGCTCGTTGAAGGCCTGCCACGAAACAAGATGATGAGTATTATTTACACACAGTCTAATTTTATTCAAAGATGACAACACATCAACAGCATTGACAAAGAAACGTGTCTCTTGATATCCTCGGATCCAGATCTTATTTGGAAGCATGCTGATTTGGGTTTAGCAACAGGATAAACTCATGTATATGAAGAGTTCTTGAGCCTGTTGTGTCTAAACGAAGGGTCTCTAATCGCCTGTTGGAAGGCAAAAGTTGGTGTTCGTAGCAGCACTGTCAGTTAAACCCGTTATTAACGGCGTTAACGCAAACCCATTTTAACGTTGACAATTAACGTTCTTTTTGGCCTAGCAAACTTTGAAGTTTTTTCACATGCTGTTACAAACACTATTAACGATAGAAAAACTACAACATCCACCGAATCTAGCTAGACCGGAAACACAACAGGCACGCCGCCCACACTGGTGTGGGCTCGCGAAAGAGTAGTAACGTTTTGAGTGGATAGAGAGAGCGAGACGCAGAAATGGACGCCAGTGAGATTCTGAATGGAAATTTTTAATTTTCAAAAGTTGCCAAATGTTCCATTGACGAGAGCACCGTGATCTGTGTGTTTTGTCGTTGTGAACTGAGCAATCATCGCAGCACGTCCAGTCTGAAATACCCCCCCCTACTGAAATACCAGCTGATAGCCAAGCACACAGCCCATGCTGATCATCCCCCTTTCAAAGTATTTTTTTCAGCCTTTTATTGATGGACAGTGTTACATTGTGTGACAGATTATTTGCTCCAAGTGAGATTGACAGTGTGAAATTGAACACTATATAGGCTATTTGCCAATGTTGTTTTCAATAAAAAAACATCTTCTCAAAACGAGCCGATCCATTTTTCCATTTCCATCCATTTCATGTTGATAAGAGCATTAAAATGAGGAAAAAAATAATGGGCCAAAAAGAAATCAAGGGACATTTAGAATAGGTAAAAAAATTGTGATTAATTGCAAATTAACTATGACATTAATGCAATTAATTGCGATTAAATATTTTGATAGTTTGACAGCACTCATTTGTAGTTTAAAACATGCATGGAGTTGTTAACTCATTAATATGAGTTTAAATAAGTGATTTCCAAACTGAGATCAAACATTAGGGGTTTTGGGCTTCTTTTTTCTAATCAAAAGGACATTCTATAGACAGTGATATGTGTTATTTCTAGAAAACTGGAAAAACTGTAATTCTCTTAGCACACAGGTAGACTAGCAGAGTAAATATTTGAGAAAACGATGCCCTGCACAAGCACCCTGTTTTCTAGGCCAGGTGTAGGACAAAACATGTAAAGACTGAAGGAAAAGAATATCTGCTCAATGTATTTTCCAATTTTTGTTGCATTATTTCAGAAAAGAGGCACACTGGACATATTTTGATATTATAACTTGGTGACTGATTTTCTTTCAGCGAACGCTAAATATAATCTACTTGATGTCAGTGACACAGCAGAAAAACAAAACCAACACGGACGGGGGGGGGGGGGGGGAGCCACAAATCATTGTTAGGACTGATGTAACAGTTTCTGACGGCAGCACAATAAACACAGATGTCCTCCGTGGATTTAGCAATTCACACAAACAAGACACACACACACACACACACAAATAAATACAGTGACTGACAGGTGAAATTATTCACAAAGCGAAGGCACACATACGATTTTGATGCGGTGGCCCGGAGTGGTGGTGAGTGCCCAGGTGCATGCCTTCTTGCTGGGGTATTTGTCCGGCCAGTTGGGGCTGGTGATGACACCGCTCACACTGTTCACAGTGTGATCACAGCCAGCTATAAAAAGACATCACTGGGTCAACACGTACCTGTGTATCCCACTTATACGGAACAGACTCACACTGTTTTTGAAGTATGTAAGCATGCGCTCATCAAACCCTAATGTCTGTTACGATTGTGAGAAATATCGCAGGAGCGAGAATAAACGTGCAAACCTAAAAACGAAAAGGAAAATAAGCAGTGAAACATTTTTAGTAAACGGAGGCAAAATAAAAATAAAAACTGAAACTATATTACCAGGTTAAAAAACTGATAAAAACAAAATCAACATGAACGTAAATCATTTCCGTTTTAGTTTTTTGAACTACAATATTTCATTACTGAAAGAAGAAAAGACGACATGAATTCCCATCAACTCTCGTTGTGACATTGAACCACAGAATCAGACTTGACATGAGATTGGGTCGTGCCGTAACCGCTAAATCCCATCAAACACTAAAGTAGAGCAAACGTTAAAAATCATTGATATTCTCCAACTATGTACTCTATATGTGTTATATGTAGCCAGGGCTTTAAACGTACAATATGTAACGTTCTGCTGCTAGGGGTCCATTACTTCGTCATGCGTCAATTTGCGACAAATACAGATGCGAGTTGCGCATGAGTCACTTTGCGACAAGTAGCATACAAGATGCTAACGATGCTAAGAGATTTCTGTAATGTCATTACAGTGAAAATGAACCTACTTAACCAAGTTTGTTCACTGCTGGCTACAAGTTAGCATCAAACATAATAAAGGTTGTCAGTTGAATGGTTTTGAGCTAACGTTAGCAATCAAACAACCATAGATTGCTACAACGTTTTCAAAATGACAAGCTAGCAATCAACTAACTGTAACTAGCTAGCTATATGTCAGCTGTCTCAACCCAATTGAGTCTCTTTGCGTTGGGAGACTGAAGCAGACAAACTGTGGTGTGGTAGCTGGCTAAATTAGCATTGGATTAATCTTCTCTCCGTACAGCTAACGTTAGCCCAGTGCTGTTAAAAGTGGTCAAAACAATCATACTACTAATAACTTTATGAGCGTGTTGAACGATACTGTAATCACAAAATGTTACACACCAAGCATTAAATTAGCAATAACGTTAGCTACTTGTCAACTAGCACATTTTAGTAGCATTAAGCTAGATATATATTGAAATGTTTCAATAAATAAGATATCTGCTTTATTACTGTGTTGTATAATAACATGTAATTATCAGATTCAGATTTTTCAGATTTTCCACTAGCCAAATAGTTTATAAGGAAAATAAACCTGATCATGCATGCCACTGAATACATTTAATGTACATGTTGCTTTATTTATTATTTGGGTTGATGGCAGACATAAAAGTCTTATCTGGATCAGCAATGAGCGTAATTGATCATGCATGCTGGGCAAGTATCCTGTGTTATATGAAACGTCACAACAAAGGGTTCATGGGAAATGTAGGACTAGTACTACAAGCAGCGCTGCCAGATAAAGACTATATTTCCAAGCAAAACACACACAAAACTGCCCATACTTTTTGGCGGAACAGACCAATCTGGCAATACCGCTAAATTGTTTTTGCAGTCAGACAAATCAAAGAGACGCGGGGTTGTTTGCTTCTTTCATCATCAGCCAAATTGGCTAGCAACTTTACAGTTTTACACGCCAAATTGAATTTTTACCTGGATTTGGCGATGGGCAGGTGTCAATTTTAAGCCCTGTATGTAGCTACACAATTAGCATCTAAAACACTAGAAATCACACTAAAACTAACTAAAATGAAATCCAAAAGTCTAAACTAAAATAAAAATAAAAACTAAGAACAAATTAAAAACTATCATACCTATAAGACAAGAGTTTGGAGTGAAATACCTTCTTTGCAGTCATGTTTGTTCTCATGCAGCACAAAGCCACTCCTGCACTGACAGCTGTAGCTCCCGAACGTGTTGACGCACTCATGTTGACAGCCACCGTTCTCCTTAGAGCACTCATCTTTGTCTGAGGAAGCAAAGAAGGACTTTTTTTTCTTTCAACACTGACAGATCTTCAGCCTCCAAGTGCAGGGTTTTCCCGCCATTATAAGGTTTAGGTGCAGCACCCAAGGCGTTTTTGGGCACCATCTAAGCCTAATGAATGACACTAAAAGACTTTTCTCAGGTCTAATGACTGTTGTTAAACTTCTTTAGCAAGTTGTTTTTAAACTTTTTGAATGCTTTTTATTTATGATCTGGCCTTCTAGCCTTGCCAACATTTTAGACAAAGATATGGTAATAAAAACGGTCCAAAAATGATGTGAAAAAGAGACGCACCACAAAGGCACCTAAACCCACTACAAAGAGACGCAAAATCACCACAGAAACCCAAAAGAAAAATGACGAAAAAGAGAGCCAACAAGACTACAAAGCGACATAATCCCACAAAGACCCACAGAATGTATTGGGAAATTGCATTTGTTTTAAATTGAAAAACATTTATTTTCCTCCTCATTTGCATAGAGTTGAATCCTGCCAACTTATGCAAATAAGGAGCGGCTTGTCGTCTCTTAAAAGCTGACGGAAATCTTTAACTGACCACTGTCAATTTGAAGTGAAGACCGATTCAGCAACTGCATAGGTTCTTTCTCACTTAAAATGTTTCAGAGACACGTGTCGGTGAACTTTTGTCGTAAAAATCGAGATCTTATTCTGAACGAGCCGCCATTATGATCGGTTTTAAAATCCCAGAGCAGCCAGCCTCACGTGGCGCGTTTACCCAATCAGATGCAGCCACCGCGGTTGTAGAAGGGTGTAGACTGTTTTTTGCTCATCAGTGGTCAGTAAAGAGAAACTGAAAGAAACTCACTAGCGTGCAATGCAGGGAAGCGGGGTGCATATGGACACCCACCATCAGTCCAAAAAGCTATCTAGCTAAGTGACTGAGTGAGAAGCGGTGCACATCACTGTCAAAAGAACTCACCTGAGAAGAATTGCGCTTTAAAGCCCTTTTTGGACACGGTGTTGTCAGATTTGAACTCAATGCGCATGTTGTTGTACTGGGAGGTGATCGCTTCTGGTTTCTCTGCCCCACAGAACTTCCCATGTAGCCTTGAGTCTGCTGACAGCCCGCTCCGCACCTCCACGTAGTCGTACTTACAAACCTGAGTGGAGAAACAGAGCATGTGAAGAGGCTGTAGGGGCTTAATGTTAAGTGTTGGGCTATTTTGCTTCTATAGCATGTCTTCTTTCAGACTAAAGGAGAAAAAACATCCAAAAGGCACATGTAGGTGTTTATTTTACTACATTTTGTCTATGTGTGTCTGTAAAATTGTCCTAAATTCACCAAAAGTTAGCATTAGATAATGCCTAATCTGCATATTTAAACATGTAAATTTCCGAAAACTTGTAAAACAAACATAATTGTCTTAATTCACGTAATTACCAGGGAAGTTTCATGGCGACATACGTAAGTTAAAATGTTTTACTCTTTACACTAGTGTCTTCAAAATGTCTGAATTTTACAATCCATATCTTTAAAAGGTTTTGTTCCCAGACTCCAGAAATCTCCACTTCAGCAGCACTCGCACATACCAAATCTTTCGCTTTCATTCCTGTGTAGATTCTGCAGCTGTATCCACAGGGCTTTGTTCAGATATCCCTCATAGCTTGATTTACGTAACATTTTATACCTAAAAACATGGCGTGAATGTTTGTTTTTTGTGGCAGTTGACAGTACTTTCTGATTTACGGAGTGATAAAAAGAGATATTCAAAATCCCCTCAGTAAAAACCTTTGACTCTAACATACCAACAAAATGAACAATAATTTTGAACCTGGCTTTATCTAGTGTTCCCATTTCTGTAATGCTTCATTTGCATTTTTTAAGACAACATTTCAGAAAACTTGTAATACAAAAACATTAATTTTATAATTTAAGTAATTAATCGGGAAGTTTCAAGTTGACATGTTTTAGCAGAAATATTTCCCCCATCCACCTGTAGTGTCTCCATTTAATTATGAAACACAAGGAGGAGAGGAAGAGTGTAGAGAGAGAGAGAGAGAGAAAGAGAGAGAGAGAACACAGAACAAACCCACCCCGTGCCGATTCAAAATAAGCCGTGTTCTCACATCATTGCCCTCAGTCTCGAAGACGTCAAAGAGCAGAGTGATGCGGTACTGCGTGGGGGCAACCAGCTGCCAGATGCAGTTCTTGTTTGGGGGGTACTCTCTGGGCCAACCCGGGCTGGTGATGGACCCGTTCAGCTTGGTGATGAAGCCCCCGCAGGCGGCTGGACAGGGAACAATTACAACACAATTACATTAACGAGAGTCCAAAAATCAAAAAAAAAAAAAACGAGGCTTAAAATAAATTACAAGATTACAGATAAAATGAGGATGTGTGGACAAGGACAACAAGTTTATAGCTTGATGCAGACGTGCCTTTTTTAAATTTGCCATTTGGATGTCAGCCACCAGTTTCCCTTTGTTTTATCTGTCTGTAAATGAGGCTAATTTGCTTGTTTTATTGAAAGCAAACCGATTGGTTGTTGACTTTTTATTTAATCAGCAACTATTTTGATAATCGGTCAAAATTGAAATTTTTTCTTATTCCAGCCTTTTAAATTTGAATATTTTCTAGTTTCTTTACAAAAATAAATAATTTGGGGACGTCATCTTGGGATTTAGGAAACACTGATTGATTTTTCATAATTTTCTGACATTTTAGAGACCAAAAAACTAATCAATATATCCAGAATATGAAAATAATAGTTACATTAGTTGCAGCCCTAAAAAAACTACTGCATACGCTGAATATTGATGCACGAAGCAAACCTGTAGTCATAGCTGACTTACTCTAGGGGCGGATGGCGGTCAACCAGATATTGTACAGCTTGTATACTCAGAGTTAGGTCCTCAACAACTACATATCATTTGAGATAAAAACTAATGCCTTTTAATTCTTTAAAAGGTAGTTCCAGGCCGGCACAAGCATCACTCTTGGCATCTTTCCTGGCTTTAAGAATGAATGTACTTATTGTATTTGGGTGGCTTAGTGTGTAAAGTGTGTAAGCATGTAAATTACATGGTGAGCAGGGCTGTACTTACCCTCACAGCTGCGCTTGTCTGCAGCCAGCTCATAGCCCGGGTCACAGGCACACTTGTAGCTGCCTAGGGTGTTGACACAGCGTTGCTCACAGCGACCGTTGTCCGGCTTGGAGCACTCATCCATCTCTGAAAACACAAAGGTATGTTAGGACCCTTTTTGCCGGCCCCCCTGGCTTTGGTGACTCACAAGAAATAAAACCCTCCAAAACAACAGCGGAGCCAGACAGAGAAACGGTGAAAGTGAAATATACCGCCAGAATGTTTGAAAGATAAGGACAGACAGAGGGTTTGATGTTACATGTTACACATATTAAACAGATGTTGACATTGTCTCTAAAGAATTTACAACCTTCGACCTCTGACCTTTGAAGAAGTTGGCGGCAAAGCCGGCCTTGTTGACCGAGCCATCTGAAACAAATTTCATCCACAGCTGGTTGGAGCTGGTTTTGATGTCGTCTGGTTTGTCGTATCCACAGAAGCGTCCCAGCAGGGGACTGGTTTCAGAGTTTCCATCGCGCACCTCCAGGTAGTCATAGGCACAGCTGTCATGTCTCTCAATCTGAGGACGTTCAGAGGGTGGGATGTTATTTAAGGTTTTATCTGGAGGCTCTGAGCCAAAGACCAATGAAGCTACCAAACAACTCACTATTTTTCTTTTAATGTGTGACCTATCTTTATTCATCTCTAACTGGGATGTTCAGGAATGCTTTTAGCAAACAACATCACATCAGTCAACATCACTGTAAGTGTGCCGGGGGTTAGCAAAACAGCTGACTCACACCCACAAGTCCCAAGATAAAAATCTCCTTATTTCCACTTGTGAAAGATATATGCAATCAAAAAATGCATTTAAATAGAGTATTAATGAAACATGATTAGTTAACCACACATTAAGACAAGCTCTCATTATCTATTAATTGGCAGATTAATAATTTATTAATTTTGAACTACAGACTACAGATGATGAATAAATACCCTTTGGGCAAATTGTGGCATTTTCTTATGAATAATTATGCGTTTTATTCATTTGCACTGGCACCTTCTTGAAAAAACTTAATTGAATGACTGTAGTAGCATAAATTACAAATAATAATTACAAATGCCCCTCATCAGAGAGCAATGTGATCTCTTTAAATTTTAAATTTACATTTGTTCCCTTTTTCCTGTGGTCTCCTTCTCTTGAATTAGCTTCTAGGACTCGGACTTCCTGAGGATGGAGGGCGGGGAATTGGGTGTTACGTTGGAGCGTATGTGGTGAGGTGGTTTTTAATTCATTTTTGAGTGAGGACATTTGGTATTGGTTCCGCTTAGTTGTTTTGTCTAGGGTTATATGGTTTGTATCTTAGGTGGAAGGCTACGTGCGTGGCATGGTTGCCTGGGAGTCAGGCCCCGGGCCTGTCATACATGACGTGTACTGTGGTTTGTCTTGTCAACTTGCAGGTGTAGCTGAGGCGATAATGAGATGACTGGGAGCACCTGGCTGGTCCTCCCAGGCTATTTACCCCGCCTCCCCCAAGACTGTGCACCAGCATGCTTTCTCTCTGCTTAGTTTTCCCCTGCGTTAACTACCGACAACATGCACCTCACATTCTCCACTACATCCATACACCATCACTCATCACAGATACTGACCATCACATCTCATCCTGTCTTGTTTGCAGTATTATTTAACGAATGTCACTGTATCATTGTTACATTGCTGTGCATCTCCCTCTTTGTTGTGAGCCGGTTGTAACAGTCAGACAAAAACATTTGAATTATTAAATAAAGGACTGGTGCTTTACCTCAAAAGACTGGAAGGTAAGGCCAACGTGGTAGCCCTGGGCTACAGTAACCTTCCACACGCACACTTTGTTGGGCCTGTAGTCATCGGGGTAGTTGGGGGACTGGATCTGGCCGTTGTCTTTCTTCACCTCCCCACCACAGATGGCTATATTGGACAGTAAAAACAATTAAAGAAAACAATACTAAGCTCCTTTGACAGCAATATCATCAGCAAAGGCCTTTGAGTAAAATAATTGACAAAATGTGTGCTTGCTGTTCTGATTTACGCAATGTGGATTAGCTGAAATGCCTCCACCAGCACCCCCACACACACCAACACAAATCATCCCTTTGCACGGCCTGGAAACAATGGAGTCGAGTGTGAAGGCCGGCCAAAAGTCTGATTAATGCAGCGTAAAGGGCCCGACACATCAGCAGTAGGGGAGCCAAAAGCTGCGGATATTACTGCAGCATCTAGACACATTGTTGGATGTGTGACCGGCCATGCTTTCAGTCAGCTGAGCGGCAAGCTGGAACGGGGTGCAACGAGGTCGGGGAAATGGGTGCTTACCCTCATAAACGGCGGAGAAACCTTTTCCCACCCAGTTACTGCTGCTCCGGAACTCAATCCACAGTCGGCTGTCGGTGGAGATGATTGACTCAGGCAGCTTATCGCCACAGAAACGACCTGGATGACAGGTGGAGACACACACATATTAACCAAGCTCCTATTATCACGACACCTGCAATAAGATAAGATAAGCAAAGAGCTATAAGAATTATACATACAACTATCAACAGACAACCAACAACCCCATTATTTATTAAATTAAAAATGCTGAAACTTCAAGATTTGGTAGACTACAAAACAATTCAAACAATGTTCAGAGCAAATAATCACCAATTGCCTAGTAGGATCCAGGGGCAGTTTCAACTGAGAGAGTACACACACAAATTGAGAGGAATCTCTATATTCAAAAAAACACCAACAGAGTGGGAAATTCACTGAGACAATTCAGATGAAGTAATCTAAGGGCAACTTTGTTTGTATTCCACCTGGACTCTATTTCCCCATGATTGTGTGTCTGTGACACAAGACAGATGGGAACAGCAATTTTGGAAATTGGTCCAGTTTTACATAAGAAACCAGCAGCAATGTAACATAAATGGGCAATTGCGCATCGTCAACTTCCATCCACTAAAAGTTCTGTTTTTGCCAGCATGGCTCAGATTATGATTCTAAATGTCTGACAACATTATGGAAAAGATCTCTACAGAGATAGACCTTTTTGTTAAAGAATAAGATCATTTTTGTTTAACATGAGACTGAAAAATACCAACTATCAAAAGGCCTTGGTTCGTCTTTCCACTGTTCTAACAACCACCGCTCTGGTTTGGTTGAAATAAAGCCTTAATTCACCCATTCACATGTGAAAGTATGCTGTCTCTATACACGCTAAAAGTTTTGTTTATTCAAATGGAGTCTGGTGGTTTTGGTGATGGTGATTTCGGGGCTGTTTAATGTTAAACAAAAAGGTCTATCTCTGTAGGGATCCTTTCCATAATGATGTCAAACACTTAGAATAATAATCAGAGTTTGTCAGCGGCAAAAACAGAACTCATAGTGGACGCAAACTGACAATGAACATTTGCCCTATGGGGTTATGTTGCAGCCCGGTTCCAGCGTTCTCGCTCAATACTGGACCAATGTCAAATATTTGTGTTCAGGTTAGTCAACAGATTGGAAGATAGGATCCAGATTGAAAAGTAACAAAATTATCCTTTGAATAAATATTTAGTTGCGGCCCTAGCTCAGCATATTCTTGTTCAAACTGACCTTTGAGAGGCGCCTTCCTCCAGTATCCATCTCGGATTTCCACATGGTCGTACCAACACAAGTGGCTCCTGTACAGATCCATGGAGGTGAAGTTCAGAATGATCTTAAAAGACCAAGAGAGCGTGATTACTGACACGGTTAAATATATATAAGTAACAGAGACACTGCATCAGTGAAAACAGTCAGTGCAGCTTGTTTTTTTGCAGCTATCACAAAGGTAATCTGGTGCTTTTTCATACGCTCATACCTTTTCCCCTGGTGTGACTGATATTCTCCAGATGCAGTGCATGTAGGCTGAGTATCCATTGGGGAAGCCAGGGGAGGAGAAGTTCCCGCTGCTGTCCTGCAGACTGTCCCCACATCCTGCACACAAACACACGCACACCCACATGTAAGGCCTGAGTCATGAAGACAATGCGCTGCTAATTAGTGTCCGCGTGAAAACACCTTAGACACTAATTGAAGCTACACACACACACACACACATATCAGCTCTAAAGTCAATCGCCTGAAAACCTCACAGCAGAGACAGATGCTGGGATTATAAGACCCAATGTGAAGTAAAGGGCAGCTCTTTTATGTTCAAAGGCACATCTGCTGATAATATTTGCTCTGCAAGTACACCCCCCCCCCCCCCCCCCCCCCCCCCCCCCCCCCCCCCACACACACACACACACACACACTCCAAGTGATGATCACACAAAGGAATAGGAGAGTGTGAGACACTTTCTCAGAGCCTAGTCAAAAATAAACCTGGCCCACTATAAATAACCAAGCCCTCTGGAGGACGTGATGCATTATGTACGCCTTGCCAGTGAAAAAAAACAACCACCCTGAGTTTGACTGGCAAAAGTAAAGTGTGCAAGTGTGCGAGCACTGATTCCAAACCCTGTACACAGCCTCGCGGAACGACTGAGCGAGGCTCATGCCAAGTAGGGAAAGATGTGTTTAATTAAGAAGACAGGAAATGATTGAGAGTAGATTGTATGTTCAGATGTCCATCTTGAGAACTGTGCATGCATTCATTATTACTCTGTGTTATCTTTACCTTGGGCTGTGTTCTAAAGGAATAAGGAAAATACCCCCCCCCCACCCACTGCTTGGCCTGACTGTTCACATTCATTGCCTCCCTTGAGGTTTGTGTGTAAGCAATAAAACTAAGAGCCCTAAGCTATATGTTGTGTGTAATAATGCCTGGCAGAGGTCTGCCAGTACTAAGCTATTAACAAGCTCTCAGGCACACACCGGGGATGACAAAACCTCCCAGGAATGCCGCATCAATGGGAGATTTCTAAGATTTATTTTTTCCAAGAACATGTGGAGACTCACTACCTCGTCCTCACCCCGATATGCCTCACATCAGCCACTCAGTTTCTTCCTCACGTAAACAAAGAGACTTGCAGACACTCGGGTGGCTCATCTGGTAGAGCAGGTGCCCATATATAGAGGTGTACTCCCCGACGCAGCTTCCGCTGGTATGACTCCAACCTGGGGCCCTTTGCTGCATGTC